>NC_084949.1:16957885-17065385 GCF_949316205.1 Platichthys flesus
GCTTTCATATCAACAGGAACATGTCAGAAACGTTCAGGTGAGGGGAGGTGTCAGGGGAGGGGGGGAGGCAGGACACAACGTATTAATTCCATTTTACAGCACATTGACACCGGTTGTTGGCCGTTATCAACAAAGTCTTTTGAATCTACTTGTCTCGATAGGTTGACATCTTTGTTGACGTCTTCGACATGCATGTCACCTCTTTTCCATCCTCAGATATGTGCATTATTTTTATTTTCATTTTAACATTTCATCCGTCACATATTAGAAAGGCCATCAGCAGGCCCACTCGCTTGCTCTAGGGAAAGATAGCAACTGACTTGGAACATTTGACTTCTCACATACAGCCTATGGATGATTTCAGGACAATACCTACAATATTTATCAATTTAGTTCATAGTTTTCCAGTTTAATCTGTTAATTCATGTCGTATTGTTTACATTTCTGAAATGGTGAATCTCCCAATTAATCAAAACCAAGTGTAGTTGTGTTGTTTATGACCAGGCTTCCTTGTCTTAAAAGCTAATATGTTGACCTTAATAACTAAATATATGGTGGTGACACCAGGACACTGTTTTCTAAGTAGGGTTTTTAATATAATTCCAATGTTCATGAACTTGCAGCAACAGATGTTTTGACCCTTTTGCTTTATAATATTCTGCAGATTAATTAAGCACAGCCTCCTTGTAGAACACTGTACAAACCTGACAGTTGAACCCGTCCCTTGGTTCCTAACCAGAAGTGCTCCAGCTCCTGACTCATGGTTGTCTCGGCTCCTTTGTCTTCTCCTGTATTGTGTTGAGTTACAATATAAGCAATGAAGAGGCTCATTGTGAAACTAACAGGCATGAAGGAGGGTATTCTCCTGACTTGTGCATGCTACATGGAATAGTCCCGGGCTGTAGACCATGCAGGCCCCCGGGCGGGGAGGTGGGGGTGAGGTGGAAGCTTGTATTGGTGCATGGTGCTGGCTGGACACATGCTACAGCTAATCGTTTCCAGCCTTGCTCTGGTAGCTTATGCCAGGCCCATGAGATAATACTCCTGCTTGTTGTAGACAAACATGGAACCACTTAATTGCTTGTTTATGTTCAGGGATTTTAAAGAATCTAGTGAATAATGATGCAAATCCATTTCCTGTTTAATTGTTGTAGAGGCAGGGAGGTGCTGAGGCAGGACGCACTTGTGTTTTGTTTGTGCACAGACATGAGGAAAAACTGTGG
Source organism: Platichthys flesus (assembly GCF_949316205.1). NCBI lineage: Eukaryota > Metazoa > Chordata > Actinopteri > Pleuronectiformes > Pleuronectidae > Platichthys > Platichthys flesus. The sequence goes on from NC_084949.1 coordinate 16,959,109, forward strand.
ACTTTTCCTCTCAAAACCGCTGACTTCACATGAGGGCTGACTTTTACAAGGACTGGATTTGTTGTTGTGTCGTAACAATGTACAAACTTGTGAAACAGGTCATGTAGTAGTATACTCTGTGTGTTTCTGGGGAGGCAGCAGGGAAACTGAAGTTGTTGACAATAACATGAATCACCAAAGGACATGTCTTCTTTTTTTGGACTGCACCATTGAGGTTTGTGCCCCTGTCTGTCTCCTGGGGACACTGGGCCTCATGCTTTGCACCGTATTTGCACTGATGCTTGCTTCAAAGTGCGTGTATGAGATTTATTACTCTTATCAGAAAAATTAAAGATCAAATCCAACTTGATATTGTCATGTTTTCTGTCCGACAGACCTCTTGTTAAATAGCCAGTTCTCACTATTTTTGGCAGTGGTTTTGGTGGTTTTACTATGTTTGTGCTGTGGTGTCGGTTAGGCGAGTGAATTAGTGTGAGCTGCAAAATTAAACGCCTCTGACTCTACCACCACAGTAGAAATGGTGCACTGTCATCCTCTCTCCCTCTCCGTCACTGCCTGCCTGCCTTCCTTCGTCGCCTCCCTCCCTCTCTCACTTTCCTCCCAGCCTCCTTGCCCATCCAGACCTCGTCCCTGCTCTGCAGTGTGTGCACTTGGACGTGTGTGCATGTGATTCCATTGGTAATTGCTTATGGCTCTTGGGAACGTGAAGTTGGTTTGAATATTCTTCCCCTCTCCCATCTTTCCTGCGCCGTCTTTTCACTTTCTCCCTCTTCATTGAGTCTCCCTCCCTTCCACTGTAGCGTTTTTTCTACGACGTCAGGAGTTGCTGAGCCTGGAAAAAGTGACTTGGACATTTATGGGCTGAGTTTTGGGCCAAGCACTGCAGACGGTTCCTGTGTGCTTGTGTATGCGTGTTTGTGTAGCTTCAGTGTTTTGAAAGTGCCTCACTCTCAAGATGGTCCCCTTCTCTGCTTAGTTGGCTTCTATTACCTCCGTTAAGAGGCCAGATAAATGATACACAAACATGCATTTACACATTCTGCAGGCATGCATATATAAACTGCCATCTGATGAAGCTATGATTATGTCACACACCGAGAATATGATATTTTAGCGTGCCTCAAAGTGCTCTGCTAATTGGATGTAAATACCTTGGCCTGGCTGTGTGTGCGTGTGTGCGTGTGTGCGTGTGTGCGTGTGTGCGTGTGTGTGTGTGTGTGTGTGTGTGTGTGTGTTTGTGTTTGAGTCTGATTTGGGACTTTCTTCCTTCACAGCACCAAACTGTTAGTCTGTGTGTGGTCGAGGTCATGCTCAACAGCTGATGAGAAAGGAGGCTGAAAGTGTGCATGTGCGTCCACAGTGCAGGTTTCTCTGTGGGTGTGTGTGAGCAATCAGATAAAGGGTATGGAGATCCGTTATCACCACCCTGCTTCCCCTGGGAGACAATAGCACTGGTCCGCCCCTGACCAAAGAAGTGTGTGTATGGTGGCATGTGCGTTTCTGTGTGTGTGTGTGTGTGTGTGTGTGTGTGTTTGTGTGGGCAGTCTGACCAGATTGGTCAGATGAATGATGAATTAATGACAGGACAAAGCAGATTCATCCCCGGCTGTCAAGTTGGCAAGAGGACCACACTGCAGTTTATTGGAGTGTATTTATGTGTGCTGTCGCTGCATGTGTGTGTTTTCAGTCTTTTCCTTCATCTTCGTCTCTTCACTTCTCTTTCTGTCCCCTATCGATGCCTCTCAATAGGGTTATTGTGCCCACTGTCAAGCAGGCTGCAGTGTGTTTGTGTGCATGTGCGTGTGTGTATCTGTGCGTTGTTGTTGCAGGGGGCAGACAGCCGTGAGGTGTGTTTGAACAGAGAAGGAGCACAGAGGCCCCGTTCATCCTGTAGGGTGTGAAACTGAATGATCGGGCCCCCTTTCTGTGTTTCCGTCTGTCCCTCTGTCCATCAGACGGCCTCGCTCCTGTTGACAGTTCTTCAACCACAAGCTCGATCCACGTTTGCTTTTTTCCTTTAAGTCAGTTTAGTTCTGCATCTTTGTTTGCTTCATTTGTGCGCGTGCCTTGTAATGTGTCAGCTCCTGGCAGCCCTCCCTGTTCGCTTGTCTTCTCGCTGTCAGGTCTGCATGGTGATTGGCTCGTCGGTATGCATGTTATTCTGCCTACAAATTACCTGTGGAAGCAGGCGAGCTGAGGACAGGCAAACTTTCCACTTTCAGAGGAAACCCCCACACGTTTACGCTTGTGCTCACACACTTTCCCACTCCTTTGTTTATATGTTTCTGTTTCTGATGTTGTCTTTTCCACATCGCTGCACTTTCACACGTATACCCCCATCACTCCCATTTCAGCTGCATAAGGGTTTTCGGCCTCTCTCTCTCGCGGGCGGTCTCTCTCTCTCTCTCTCTCTCTCTCTCTCTCTCTATCTCTCTCTCTCTCTCTGAAACACATATTCACCGTCTTAAGCTATGAAAGCCAAAACGTGATGAAAGGGGCTGTTAAGGCCAGAGCCCCTGGTGCCTCTGTAAATTGGCCTACTACAGCAAGTATAAGGATTTCTGCTGCACTGTCTCAGAACAAGGATTGACTCGAGGCTGGTCGTCTTCCCTCACTTCTCTAATCCTCCGCCCTTACTGCAAGGAACACTCGAGTACTATGATGTTCACTCTAAAGCACAAGGAATACTCAAACCGGAGCACCAATGCCAAGTGAAATATTTACTGTACAGTGATACATTTGGAAACATCCAGCATGCTATTCAAAACATCTCCTCCCCCAGTGCATGTTCACAGTCAGACGAGGTTTAACACTTAACGTTGCTCAGCCTTACAATAGTTTCATACTTTGATTACTACGGTGTAGAACTCAAAACACTTCCACACACCGCTTCATGGATGCTTCGGTGTCGGCTCTGTTTGTTAGCTTGATCCCTTTCATAGCAAAACAACACAACATTATATATGCATTAAGTCAGGCTGATAGCTAGTGGCCTCTGCTGGTTGACTATAAGCAAAATCTAAATTAGGTTGACGCTCAACGGTTTCATTGCAGATAAACCAGGTAGGATGAATGCAAAATATTCTTACTTCACTCTACACCATAGACTATATAAAAAGCTCTGCATACAAAGTCCTGACTTGATACTCTGGCTCTGCGATGTGACCAAAATCTCATAAATCAACGTGGGTTATTTTATTTCCAGATACATATGTTGTGTTTCCCATTAATTACTTAAAAAGACTGGTAGCCCACCCTAGTCTACTTGTCCCTTCACAGCTTCATCACTAGAAACAAGGCTAACGCCCTATCTCACCATGTTAAAAAAAGCAACAAAAAAAGATCCTGGATCCGCCTGTTTATCTTTATCCAATTTAACAGTTTCTTCTTAAGGTCATGTCTCACCCCTCCACAAAACTTTAATGGCCACTGTTTGAGTGATCCAGATGACTGAGAGAGAATCAATCAAATTGCAAAGAAAACGTTTCTCTACACTCCTCATGATACATAAAAGATCGTTGACATAATATTTGTACTGTTGGTTTGTTATTAACGTGTGCACATAGATTGCCTCAGCCCCTCCGTGACCTGTTTTTGTTCCTTTTGAAGCCGACAGAAAGGCCATGATGCATTACACCTGTCATGTTTAGAGCTCCTTTGATTGGCTTCATTTGTCACTGCGGACATTTGGGGATATTTGTAGGCTCATTGTTCACTTTTCTTCAAGGCATCTTAAGATTTGTTTGACAGTGACTCATTTAGCTGTTCTTTGTTGACATCATCATCAGTCAAATATTGCATAACCAGGAAAACACATCCAGACAGTATTCAAGGCCTTTGATATTATAATAATGTTTTTTACTTTTCAGATATTGGAATCAAAGAGGAAATATTGGTGTTTGCTCTAAAGACTTATGATGATTATGATTTATGTGGGATAAATAATATACACAACACAGTGCTTGTTTGGGCAGTGTGGTATGCAGTGTGGTTTCTTGCTGTACAGTGTAGATACCACGGCAGCTACGCAGACTGCAGTTTGCTTTGCTGTGTATATTTTAACTGCTAGTGCTTTCTGCCAGGTCAGCATTTTTCCCACATTATGGCTGTTTTACATTTAAATGGCAGCACATGCATACATGTTGTTATAAGGCTCAGACCATATTGATTTTTGTTTCATCTCAGTCAAATATATGCAGTATGCCCTGCATATACAAATATTTCATGCATTTTCTTCCTTATGCATCGTTGCGGGCTGTTTGCATTGGATCCTAAAGCATATAGTAAGTATGGAGATATAGACATGTGTATATAGATAGATACATATGTGTGAGAGTCAACCTAATGAATCCTGGTCATATGTTTGAAGCTGAAAGTAAATCTAGCAATTAACAGATAATAATATTGCATCTATTTCATAGCTGTATCATGCAAGGTTTGAAGTAGTCATCTTTAAAAATGTTTTATAGATTATTGATTTATTGACGATATTATAAGCCGATCAATCAACAATGCAAATAGCTCAACAGATGTTCTCGCTCATCATTTCCTGCCATGCTGTAACTGACCGGGGTTTTCCCCCTGGAGATTGACGGCAGATGTGGAAACGATTTAAATGTAGTAAGGAGACGACTGACTGAACAATGGACACTCGCAACATATATAAAAAAAAATATGTGAATGAACAGCGTTCTTTGTTTGCCAGGAAGGGTATTGTTGTGTATTTTAAAGTGTGTTAAGGTGTTTGTGTTAGCACAGGTTGGTAGCAGACATGGCCCTCCTCTTCTGTAAAACACTGAAGCTAACTTAGCTCATTTTCCCTCCTGTTGTAACAATTAACCTTCACAGAGCCAGAGTATGTGAACTGGATAAAACACAAGGTTGATAGGAATGTTGAATCATCATCGCAGTCATTGTGGTGATATAGGTTCCCAGACTAGATTAGTTTGTTGCGGTTACGTCATATCCTGTGGTGGGAGTAATGATAAGTTAAAATCTGTGGTTAAGGATATGAAGCAGTGCCAACCTGTTCTCATTATTTGAAATCTTGTTTAATAAAACCGCAACTACATTAAAAATAGTTGTATTTGTTTTTCTAGGCAAGAATTGAAATTAATTGAGCGGTGTAACTTTGATAAACCACACAATGCTGGAATTTGCCTCTTGGCTTTGCACTGACTTGGCAAAACAAGTGGAGAGGCATTCTTGGTGCGGGTGTGTGTGTGTGTGTTGTTGTTTTTACTCTAAGCAGTGGTGGTGCGGTGCTTGTCTACCGGCTGTGGTCAACTGGCTGTATCATCCACCATTCTAAAACCAAAGTCTGTCAGAGGAGAATGCTCCGCTAAATGTTGGGAGACAACAAAAATAACTTCCCTTGGTATGAAGGCCGAGGAGCGGAGGGAGAGAGAGGCAGCCGCTGTGTAAGAGGAGGAGACGACGACGAGCGATAGAGGGGATGATTTAAAGTAGTGGAGAGCGATCGTTGCAGTGGTGTCTGTGGTTCCTTTGGCAGAGATGGCACATTCTTTTTCTGATGAGTCACTCTCTCACTCTATCTCTCTTTCTCTCTGATCCATTTTCTTTCCTAACACCTCTACTTCGTGGGCTGGTACTCTCTTCCCCCCCGCTCATATTCTAAGCGTCTCCTCTCATTACCCTCTCCCCCTCTTTGACATGTTGTATTTGGCCACTGAGTCAAACCCGTCAGGCAGTCAGAGCAGACCGGGGACTTGATATCAATACAGTCTTGTGACATTGTCAGGGAACATTTTGCCAAAGGCTTTCTAATGAAATGTGAGAGAACGAGGCCATCTCCAACGCTCTCTCTCGCTCTCTCACTCTCACATCATGTCCTATGTCATAGGACACTTTAAACAGACGTACATTAAACAGACGTTCATTCATGTTCTGACGACTGTCTTGACCCATAACTGCACACCCTAGAAATTGGTGTTTGACCCAATTAGGGTCACAACTTTTGTCCTCAATTAGACAATCCATTCAAAAGTCACACATAATTAACTCACACAAAGGTTTGCACAGAAAGGCAATGACTCCCATTCATTAAGAACCGTCTAACCAAAATCATATCTCTAAACTTCACCATGACCAAATTATGCTAACCCTAACCTTAACCTGCATTGCACAGCTTACCCCAAACCTTAACCATCACAGCTCAAACCCTAACTTGAACCTAATTCTAACCCTAACCGTAAAACCAAGTCATAATACTCAAAGAGGCCATTGAAAAAGCGTGGACCGGACAATTTCCTCACTCCATAAGGTACACAAGTACAAGTTCACACACACACACACACATGCTTGCACACATGCCCAAGAGCTGTGTGGTTTGTGTCTAGACTTCCCTGTCCTCTCGGATGTCCTGTCACATCTCAGCTATATATAGAGTAAACAGTCCCTCCGCTGCTTCTGCCCTCGCCTTGGCGCTGACAACACTTCAGAGCATGTGCCCATTTGTCCACCTGTCTGTGTGTTTTCACTGAGAGAGAGGGAGAGAAGGCTTGTTAAATACATTTTTCTTTAAGTAGTTAGCGATGTCTCCTGAACATTCATCCGCTGTGTCTCTTCCCATTTTGCTATTTGCTGGGCTGATGCTTTCAGCCCCCGTGTTCAGTGTTGAGAGGAACAAACTTATCTACTTTAATCCAGTGTGATCGACTCCAGGGCTGACGGCAATCTCTGCTCGGAAGTATGACAAGGAGGCCCTCTTTTAATTCCTTTGACTCATAGACTATATATAAATAAAGATAGACGACATGACGGCTCCCTAAAATGGTAGTCAAAGGCTCTTCATGTTTCCATGGTAGTGGTTGTGTCATGAACAACCAAATACAAAACATTTCAAATAAAAGTCAAATCATTTCTTAAGGTTGGTTTCTATCAATTTAGGTAGTTCAAGCTATTTTTTCCACAACATTTGGTTGTATAAGTTATTTAAGGCTGTAAAAACAGGGTGAAACATTGATTGACCGTTGAGACTGACTTGTGATTGGTCAATTCACACTCCACAATCACTACTGTGCAGATTTGCAGGAACAACAAGAGTTGTGTGTGTTATGAGAGGGGGGTGGCTGCTATGCAAAGATTTACTGCAATCTTCTTTATCTAAATGGAGGACCGAATGAAACATTAAAAACAAATAGAAATAGAAACAAAAAGCATTTATTGATAAAGAAAAAGCCGCAAACACAAGCACATGACTCAGTGAAATACAGATGTGACTTCAATTGTTGTGTTCTGACTCTCCTCCTGGCTCAACATGTCCCTAAAGCTGCGTCCAGGAAAGAGTTGTGGTCTCAATACGGCAAAGTGACTGTGGCTGCAAGACTGGCTCGTGTGTTCCATAGAGGGAGCTGCAAAATGAGACTTCCCCCCCTCTCAGTGTGTTTTGCGTGGTGTGTGTGTGTGTTCGTGGTGTACTTTTTCTCCCCTCCCACGACCTCCCCTCACCCACAGGAAAGAGCGGCTGAGAGAAAAAGAGAGGGGGGGATATCTGGGACTATAGGGAGGGGTTACATCACACACATTCGCTCCCAAATTTCCCAAATCCAGGAAACAGTGTCTTGGCTCCTGTTCCTGACGTGTTTCATTTCCACGTCACAGGGTTTTGAAGTCTATAAATGTGTGCGGGCTGAGATTCCTGAGTCTGATCCAAAGCTCTTCATCCCCTCTCACCTCCACTAGCTGGAGTTAATTCATCGGTAATGAACATTGCATGATTCAAATTGGCCTTTTTACTCAGTAACATCCAGCTCAGGTTAGGGGAGTGTCCAGATGCTGCTGGTAGAATTTATCGTCATGACACATTTTCATTTTCAAGTGCAGTATTAACATTTCTTTTGTTGCATACTTTAGTTTGCTAAGGGTCAGTGAATGGTACGTGTGCTCACAAAAGGTCGACACTCAGCTTTCTTCCCAAGAAGTGTGTGTGTGTGTTTTGCCTCCTCCTTTTTGTTGACTAATTTGAGGGTTTTTGCCCCCCAGTCGCCCTGACCCACCCACCCAAAATATAGACATGCCTTGGATTCTTTGGCACACCCTGGACATTCCTCACTCCTTTCCTTTCTTTTGTGGTCATTTTCTTTGCTTTGGAAACCAGCCCACAGGAAAATGATACCTTTAGCTGTTTGCATACAATACATTGACACGTTCATAAATTAACACACACACACACACACACACATACATGAGGAGGCAAAGATAGTGTGGTCTTTAAACTCTGGATGAATTTATTTATATCTGTCCTTCACACTCACTATACATTGCTGCTGCAAGGACGATGCACGGCCCGGGATCAGGCTGGAACCACTAAGCTCTAGTGTTTGTACTGTGCGTGTGTGTGGGTCTGTCTGTGTGTGCTTGTTTGTCTGTACACAATATTGTTTGCTTTGACTGCAGTCCCATTCAAAGTGTTACATTGTCTCTGTTATTTCCCGTTATTCACAATGCAGGGATACACACACACACACACACACACACACACACACACACAGATCCTTGCACTTCTACTCTTCCTCTGTTTTATCTGTATTGGACCAGATTTAGTAGATAGCTATTGTTTTCTTCCCTTTCTTTCATCTCCTTGTTCTAGTGGACCCACCCACACACTAAAAATACCCTGAATAAACATATCCTATATTAAAACCTTTGACTTACTGTAAATCAATGTGTTCCAACTAAAAGCTAAGTGAAACAGACATGATTTTATTTCACTGTTAGGAAGCATAGTTGAAAATGCTGCGTCAACCCTTTTCCTAGGATGGGAGTTCTGAATGTATAAAACATCTGCAGTTGCGGATTAGATGGAACATAATGGCCCATAAAAACACAGGGTGTCTACAATGCAGGGTGGTTCCAATCAATTTAGAAATGTATGTACAATAAATTTAACCTAATTAATACAGAGAGCAAGTTTAGTTTTTTATGGTATGGAGTCTTCCTGCCTCCCAGACGTGAGTCCCTATAGATTATATAGTAGGCTACATAGGAGAAAACATTGAGTTTGACTCAGTGGTTGGAATGTGAACAGCTCTCCAGCATGTGGTAGTATATGTCTTTGGTTAGCAGTGGTGCTAACGTCCCGACCTTGCAGTGGAAGTAGTTCTCAGCTCAGTGTCGAGGGCCCAGCCTACTGTGCAGCCAATGAAAATAAAGCCAAGACAGATCTGGGAAGATTGCCTGGTATTGTGCAGCTGGCTTACACGTTCACGTCCCAATCCAAATGTTAGAAAAACACCCTGTTGCTTTTTTTTCTATACTCCTTTGCTTTGCTTTGTAGACGTGAATCCATCCATTTTATTTTTTCGATGACTGGGCCTCTACCTGCGACAGTTTTGCTTCCTTGTCACAGATTTTATTTTTTAGGCTAACAGATGGGGTTTCTCAGGAGCAGAGGGCGAGGAGAGAGGAGGGGGGATAGAGTGGCTGTAAATCAGGGTTGTAGGGAGAAACGGGTGGTTTATGAGAGTTTACAGACCTTCTTCACTTTTAATGAGAAAAGACAGCAATTCTCCTGGAGACAAAGAAGGAAGAGGGAGAGGGAGGGGTGTGAGCCAGGAGATGAATGTGGCGGAGGCTACAAGAGGAAGAGGAGAGGAGAGGGAAGGAAACGCGCAAGAAGATGGGATAAAGCAAAGACGTAAAAGTCAAGTGGGATTAGCAGAGGAACTGGAATGGCGAGAAACCTTGAGAGGGACGGGCAGGAAGGAGGGATGTAGAGGCCTATCAAATTGTTGGCAGTTATCCACTTGGCATACAAATTTAAAAGCAGTGTGTCTTTCCCCTGCTCACTCCAGAGTCTTGAATACACTCGTGGTTATACACAGCACACGTAAAAAGAAACGAAGACAGAGAAAAGAGCTAGAGTGAGAGAGAGGTGGACTGTTGGCAGCTGCTTCCTTCATTCTTTCCTAGTCCAGACCCCCCAACATACCTCTGCCATATGCGCTCACACACGTACAAAAGCACAAACATGGAGGGTTGGGCAGTGGGTCAGAAGTCAGAGGTCACTGTCATGCTGTGACACATCCTAGATCTTATTACTTACACTCCTAATGTGTGTTTTCTCTCCACGAGAGGGGGTGGGTGTCGCTCGGCCCTTCTGTCTGTACATATAACTGTTTACAAGGGAGTCCATGTGGAAGGCTCATATTTACTATTCATGTCTGTGTTTGTGAACGAGTGTTTGTCTCTGTGTGTGTCGGTGCCAGGAGCCTTGCCCACAGAGGGGCCCTGTAATTAAGCTTCAGACCCCCTCGTCCTCAGCGGAGGACTGCAGGGAGCCCTTTGTCGCTAGGGAGGCCCGACCCAGCGGAGCCACTATCATTGCATCCAGTTTGGAGCAGTATCCACATGTAACTGGGATCGAAAGTTACAGCTTCTGCGCATACGGCTGCAGAGCTGCAGCTCCACCCGAGTGTGGACCTTTACATTTAGCATTTTACATCTGTCTCTAGGCGAAAGAAATGATATGGCAGCTACACTGCAGTCTGTAGTTAGTGTTTTTGTTGGTGACAATTTTTTGTTTTTTTGGCTCAGCTCTAGCACACTGGGCCTGCAATGAAACAGTCACCATGAGGTCAAAGCGGTACACATCGAAAACTGTTTGGAAGTTTGGGGGAGAATTACTGCACATTTGGAAAAAAATAATACTTTCAGAGCTGTATGAAATCTGATGAACTGACAGAGCATCTGCTGGAGGTTGAAGATTACAAGTTAACATGGGAGCATAATCTGTTGGTAAGGAGTTGCCAAGCAGTGATTTTAACAGAGTTTTGTAATCCTAAACTCTGTCTTGTGGCTTGAGGCTACATACCGCTTTCGATTAAATATCATTGTGCGTGACTAAGGAGAAGAGTGCATGGAAGAAGTGGATGATATCTGATTCTGCTGCCCTGCATTTTCACTAAGGCTTAAAAACTCTTAAAGTCAGCCTTCACCAGTCATGAACATTTTATTTTCTCGTCCCCTCCTCATAAGCGTTACCTGTATGTTTAGTGTTTGTACATTTCTTTTTTCAGAGAAATTAAATAAATAGGCAGGTTCTGTTACAAACTGATTTTTTCTACTGTCCTATTATGTCACTCCACTTTCTATCTCTCTCCATCCTCATCTTCTTTGCCTCTGCTGACAACAATGTTTCCACGGATTGTTGTTAAAGTGTCGACCTGTTCTGCTTCTTGGGGGAAAGCTACCAAGCTGAGCATTCATTTTCCAGGGGGAATTATTCTGGGAACCAATCTAAATACTGATGGAGTCATTATTCTGCAGCATCTTGCTGGCAGCATCTGGACACACTCTCATGCACACATGGAGGATGGGGTATACAGAGAGAGGTGTTATGACAAGTTCTGCCTTTCTTCCATAGACTGTGAAAACTTTATTGATACTGAGCTGACAGGTCTTGTAAAATTACCTGTGTAATGGCTAAAACTGGGATTGTTGCAAATGTATTACCCTGTGGGAAAATTTCCAAACCCTAACAGAACCACCTTAACCTTAGCCCTAACCTTAACCCTAACATTAAAACATGTTGTTAAGATTTAAGAGAAGCATTATGACTTCTTCCTATATGTCCCCAAAAGGAAGACAAGTATCAGTAATCTGATTGTGTAAACAGTGTCCCCACAAGTAATGAGTAACACTCACACACAAACACCCACACTGGTATGAAGACTTGTTGCAGCAGGATTTAAGCTGTAACATGGAACCGAAGCATTCCATGTTATTTATACCCAGAATGCTCTATTTCTTGTAGCTATTTTATTATCCACTGTATGCACCATCCTTCTTTTCCTGTCTTTGTCCTCTGCTGTGTAGCTTTTTAAGCCATTATAGTAAAGTACAGCTGCTCTGAGGTTAAAATTATACAGCTGCACTTCAGATGGTTTATTCTTTTACCACAGCTCGTGTACCACCTTGTGTTTTCAGACAAACCAGATATTGTTGTTCTGCTGTTATGACGGTACACAATCGGCTCAGCACAGGTTGCCTTTGTCGAGGTAGAGCAACCGTTCGTTTGGATATATATGGAGCACCAGTATTAGTCAAGTCCTTCAGTGTTTACAGAAGGATTCACTGTTGATTACTGGGAGTTACATAAATCTTTGTTCCATAGTAGTGAAAGTTCAACCATGGATGATTGTGTATTCTGTCTTTTTACATTTTTGGGAGCTGGGAAGATCTGGGTGTTTCTCTTGTTCCTTTGAATCTTTGTTCTAAAGGCCCACATCTGTATACATGACTCATGGCCCAATGTTACCATTGCAGGAGCTTCTCGACTTGAAACTGTCGATTTCAAATGGCCTGATTGCCAGTGGGGTTATGTTATATAATATATCATATCAAAATGATGATATTGTGCTATAATAGGGTGGCTGGGTTCAGGCAAAAGTTTTGAAATTATATTTGAGTCGGGTCGTTCTCGTTAGCTTGGCTTATCAGTTACACTGCACATGTCTGTAATCAGGATAAACAAGCAGCAGTTTCCTTTTGAAATTATATGACAAATTGATTAATTGTTTATTCAGTATGCAAAACTGTTAAAGACATCACACTGTGGCAACAGTCTATGTTATTGATGGTGAGAAACTGCAAATCAATAAGTCGTCTCCAGTCAAAGAAACAAATGCTCACACAGAGTGCAACAGTAAACTTGATAGATCCAATACTAAAATAGATCTCTTTCTGTAGAAGATAACTGTGCACTCATCTCCTTTCTCAGTCCATGGCTGCATCCACATTCCTCAACTTCCGTTTTCATTCATCAGATCGTAAATCACAATACACATCTCAACAGCTGCAGCTCTGTGGCGTTGACGTATTATCAGAATAATGTGGAAAACATATTTGTCAAGCACAGCTGTTTACATGTGAGCAAGTACATATATACAAGACGCCCCTGAAAACCTGGACTTGGATCCGATTCATTGTGGTAGATTGAAAAAAGACACACAGACCTGTTGTCAGGAGAAAAACTTCCATGGTTTGGGGTGTCTTATGCATAACTTGTGTTTGTTAAGTGGGGAATTACAATAACTCACCATGTTAACATGATGTGGGATCAGATGGTACCAATGTCCAAGAGTTTTTTTTAAAACAGATAAACTGGTCAAAATTCTTGTCTGTTAACGGTTTAAACTGTTCATGATGAAGATCATTATAGTCAGAACCTGCAGCTATTTATGACGCTGCTTTACTTTATCCTTGCATCTGAAATTTGAGATAAATGAACCGTATAATATGATAGATAACACCTTTACAAATTCTATTGTGGCTGGTAGTTTCGCAAATTATCCATTTTCATTAGTTCTCAACAATTTTTGTCCCAATTCATTATTCCAGGTGATTTTCCAGCCCCAGAGCCAGGGATAATAGGGATTTTATGGTCCATTCTAAATGTGCTTATTATATTTCTCTGCACTATTCCCAGAGGCTGCGTGTTGGTTAGAACTGTCCATGAGTCTTGACTGCATTATACAGCAATGTGCATTCGTATGTGTGTGTGTGTGTGTGTGTGTGTGTGTGTGTGTTTGTTTGTGTGTTGGTTGTTTGAAAGCAGAGCAGGGGGAGTTTACAAGTCTCCTGTGGCATTAAGTTTATGATGGTTCCAGTCAGCCAAGGGTTGGCAAGACTGCACCAAAGAAAGAAATATGAGCTCTATACAAAATGAGCCTTATGTTCTCACTCCCTCTCACACACACAAAACACTCCCACACCTTGTGTATTAATGTTTGATCAAGATGGTGAATAATTGATGTGTCTTTATTATTTGTCCCTCTGGTGTCCTGCTGTCCTTTCTCTCTCCGTTCACCCCTCCCTCGTTCTTCATCTCATTAATCCTACTTAACGTTTGTCTTTCCCTCAGGACGCTGCTGCTTCAGTACGGCCCTCCTGATTGGACCAGAGCACCAGTATGGACGCACTCCATCCTGTTTCCCACAATCCTTAGCTCTATGGTAAGTATAGCAAGTAACATTTTCAAGTGTATTTATGTTTTTAATAGAAAATGAACTCTCGTAAACCTTGCAAGCTTTTTGAAATTGGTGCTCTTCTCGTCACAATTTGAAATATGTGTTTTTACTTTCGCTATTTAAAGGCATTAGTGTCTTAAATATGCTCATGATAAGATAAAGATACATTTAGAGTATCTTTTTACTTTGTTTAAAAACCATCCAAGCTATTGAAGGACACATTAGGACAAACTCCACTGAAAATAAACCAATAACACTTCCTGTTAATGCTTTTAAAACCATTAAATATTACCTTTTACTTTGATGCAAACCCCAAAACTGTTTTACTCACAAATAAATTTAAGGTAGACCACTTGAGCCAAATTAAAATAAATTAAAACCAGAGGTCAAGGTAACAAGCTGCTTTTACTGAAATTACTGTCAAAGGTTTTTATTTGCTACATTTAAGTCAAACTCATTACAGATTAAAATGAAAAGTAGTATTCTGGAAGCCTGAATATGTTTATTTAATACAATAGTTTTATTATATATTATAAAAATATGACATTTTACCCCATCATTAAAAGAAAACACAGTAATGTTGTCCCATTTGAGAAACTATATAAAATATGGTTCCAATAAAAGTAAGATATTACGGAATTCAAGGAATTAAATCAAATCTAATGTTAAAAATGCTTTCATATAATAATATTATTTGAACAGTGATTTAAAGACAGGCAGTGTGCTGGAGAGCCTCAGGGCCCTGACAGAGAAAGCCTGGTCGACCTGAGTAGCCAGTCTTGACCTAGGGACAGCTAACCAGGACAGGCTGATCTCAGGTTGCGCCTGGGAGTGTAGAGAGTCAAGAGCTTCGTCTTGTGATTTGGGGCCAGCCCACGTTGAGCTTTGAAAGTTATTAAAATAATTTAAAAAATCAATCCTGGAATTTAACTGGCAGTCAGTGATAGGGGTGCAAGGATTAGCCTGATATGAGACCTATGGTTTGTGTTAGTTAAAATCCGAGTGGCAGCATTTTGAACAAGCTGCAAACAAGCTACTGAGGTTTGAGAGGAGGAAGAGCAGTTGGGAAAAGACAAAGGCATGAATGAGGTTGTGATATTTTTGTAGGTGGAAGTAACAGGATTTAATGAAAGCATTGACATGTGTTTAACAATTCAGTCATCTTGATACAGCAACATCATGTATAATTCATTGTTGTCTTCTTTAATTTTTAAAACGTGTTCATTTAACTGTTTTTCCTCCATGTTTTGAGTGTTTGTTGTTTTGGTTGGTGTCGTGAGTTCCCTCGCTGCCTCACACTTTTTTGTTGTCACCATAGAAACCAGCTGTAGTTGGGTTCCACACGGATGAATGTGGTCTCCGAGGGCAACGCGACAAGTACTCAGGATGTTTTGCATTCTTCTTCTGATCATTCTTTTATTCTCTTTCACTCTCCTTTCTGGTCATGTTCAGATCTGCAGCTGAGTCTACTACACCCTGAACCCTTGACAAGCTCCAGTCAATGACTGAACTCCTGTCAGGTACAGAAAACACACACACACACATACACACAAACACACATGCCTTCACACGTGTTGTGCTTTTGCTCGATGTTTAGTCAGCCTCTGTATACTCACACGTCTTCATTCCCCATCCTTGCAGCCGGTAGTTTGAGAGCCTGCAGTCCACAGTAATATCCTCCAAGAATGTAAATGATAAGTCTGGAAATATTCTATATATCTGTCATACAACCAACTGCGTGTTAGCCTCACCCTCAAGACAATACACACACTACAGTGTCTGTGGCTTTCCTAAAACAGTCAAGCATTGTAGTTTTTAGCAAATATAAGTCAAAGCAGAGTACAAGTACATTTGGTGGGGGCTATTTCAGACACAGATTTCAGAACAGCGTTGGAAAAAACAATAGATTACAAGGAAAATCCGTCATGTTTATGGGGTCTGATATTGTGTGTGCAGAAAACCTTGATCTAGGTGTTGTCAATGTCGTGTCATAAGGGGACTGTGGCCTTGGCAGATATATGCATTCTAGTTCTTAATATGAAAGTTAGTTAGTTTTTGGTCTTTTGTTGTTTTTCAATGAAAAGAAAATACGGATAACCAGATTGACAACACCAGATTTATCATTTAAAGATATTTGAATGCAGACTTGATAGGGTTGTGTAGGAGATGAGGATCATTATTTGTCTTCTATTATAATATTTTTTCTAATTAAGCTTAATTATTGTTCTTATTATTATTATATTATGCACGTTATATTATACACAATATATTTCTTAACTTAGGCATTTTTTCTCACATGTTACAATGCAAGAAAAAAAGTAGCAGTAGAAGCACTGGGACAATCCCTCTGAAAGCTCCCACAGTGCACTGGGTGCATGTCAACACATGTGGATCATATTGATTCAGTCTGGTCTCTGCTTTCTTCCTCTTTCAGGTGATCTGTCTTGTGCCATGATGATGTCAGTAGATGTGACCAATCGTAATGGGCCCGCTGCCACGCCTCCCACTTCCCTCAGCCTTCGCTCCTCACACAATCAGCTCCTCAGCAGCGATGTCAACAAACAGGGCTCCGCCACGCCTCCCAAGTGTCGCAAAAAGTACGCACTCACCAATATCCAGACTGCCATGGGCCTCGGAGAAATGGCGCCTTCTTCGCCTTCCCCGTCATCATCCCCATCGCAGTCTTCAACCCCGAACAACCCCAAACTAGCCAAGAACGGGGTCAACCAGCTTCGTAAAGCAGGTCAGGACCACAACAAAAACACAACGGGCCCTGACCTGATAGATCTGGACTGTAATTCAGAGACTGTAGAAGACGACCTAAACGTCAACACAGCAGAGGAGCACGACAGTCACGTCCGCTCCAATAATGACGAGGAGGATGAAGTCATTAATATAGATGCTGAACTTCAACCAGACTCCAACACTGAGGCAGAGCCCGAGCAGACAACTGAATTAGATGCAGACTGTAACATTAACACAAGTGTGGAGCTCAAACTGAATGGCAACACAACAGATTTGGACTTGAACAATGAGACAGAGGAGAGCGATGACATCAGCATTTTGTCTGAGAAGGAAATAATGTCAAAAATGAAGATTGAGGAAGATGGAGATGAGGAGGTGGTGGAGGGGGAGGAAGAAGAGGAGAATAAGCCTTTACTGATGATAAGAAGTGAGTCTCCCGTGAAGAATCAAAAAGTTTCCGCAGGCCTGGAGCTCATCTCTGACCTCCACTCCAACATCAAGCTCCTCAAATCAGGCAAGGACTCTCCGGTGCCGCCTCCTCCCTCCACGCCACGGCAAGCCAGCCCAGAGGACACCCCCTTGCTCTCTGTGGCTTCCGGCTCCTCCTCTTCCTCTTCCTCTCCAGAGACGAAGAAGGACAGAAGGACTGGCGCAAAGACAGACTGTGCTTTGAACCGGATCCAGAATCTGAACCCCAGTGACGAAGAGTTGAGTTGGACCACCCTGTCCCAGGAGAGCAACACCCCAGAGGAGACAGGTACACAATAACACACCCACACAAAATTGGTGTATTGTAGTATACTTAACATCAGTTTGGTTTCATATGAATCATGACTTTTTTTTATTCTTCTGTGTGCTACATTCAAGTTTATACAGTTCTCTCTGCTCATGACATGTTTCCGTCTAATGTGACCTAGTGCGTGTCCATAAGCCGAATTCAGACATTGCTGGAAAAGACTAACAATCACTCTAGCCGCTAGTAAATCTCAGTATCCCTCTTGGACAGGAAGAACCTCATGGGTGGTCAGTAAGCTAGATCAGCTGTGTCCTGTTTCAAGTTGTGTCTTTTGTGTATTTTGTGTGTGTGTGTGTGTGAGAGTGTGAGTTTTGCAGGATATAAATGAGTTATTACAAACTCTGTAGCCGTCATTATCTCGGTCTTTCTCTGTGTCCTTGATTCCTTCACTAGAGTTGAGGGAGGAGCCACTTTAGCGACTTACGTTCGACTGTGTTGTCTCTTTGTGTTCTCTGTTTTCATCATTCGTTTTCGATTGCTCATTCTGGCTCTGGAATGTAGATAATAAATATAATTTGGGGAGCAGTTTGAACAGACACATATAGACAAATGGAGCTTGGTGGGCTTCCAGTTTCACAGCTCACCCTCTCTGTATATATCTGTAGCTGTGGTTGCCACGAGAAATGCTTTAGTTTTTATTCCTCAGCGATCCATAAACAAGCTTAAGGAAGCGAGACTGAGTGAGATTTAAGGGGTTCACTTCATTCAGGGTTCCAGGTTTTAGCTCTGAAGCCTATGCATGTTGTTCCTCTCAGCCAATGAGCAGGCCATCTCTAGATGTCCACATAGCTCTATTCTTTCAGATTTAAAATAGGGTGAAAATTATTATTATTATTATTATTAACATGTATGGTAGTTTTCAATGTCAGTTTAAAGATATCCCTTTCAATCAATAGGGTCAGGGTTAGTCTAATCTAATTGTATATGAATAGCCCATAATCACAAATCTCAGTTTGCCTCGTAGGGCTTAACAGTCTGCAACAGTCTGCAAAAGGGGTAAAAGACATTCAAATGATGGATTCCTCTTCCTTTATGGACAGAGTTACAATTGATGTGAAATGAATAGATTAAAAAATAGATAAAAAAAAGTCTGTCAAGGTGATCGATTTTTGTCTGGTGAAAAACCAAGAGATAAAGCAGCAGACCTGCATTTTAATGAGACGCTGACAGTTTGACATTTATATCGTGAATAATGACTTAAACTCTTAATTAACTTTTAACTGTCAAAATTGCCAGACATTTAGCAGCCAATTATTTCAGCTTCATTGTGAAATTGTAGCATTAATGATTATGTTTTATATTTTCTGACTCCTTCAATCTTTAAACATACGATTATATTTTAAGTTTAAATAGTAAAATAGTGTATTACTAAATTATAATAAATAAATTCTTAATAGCATGCTAATTAATATAAATTAATTTCTACGGTTTGATAGCACAGTTTATATGTGGAGCCTGAAATAAAAGATTTTCTGTTGTGCCATTACAGTGAGTTTGAATGGCCAAATTGAGAGTAGTTGGCTAAATAAACAGCGTATAAAGAAAAACTGGAGTGACTTTAAAATAATTTGGGCAGCTCTCAGTTTGCAGAGTAGGAACATTATCAACTTGTGATGATTCTCCTCATCTGAAATAAATAATACAAAAATATGACCTGCCTTTGAGGATGTTTCTGATTTGTGTGTGAGGGAAAGGTGAACAGCAGGTAACTGCAATAGCGCAGCATCATCTGCTGTTTAATGTTTTGTTGGTCCTGAGGGAATATGTCACCTCCTGATGACTCATGTAATCTAACCAAATTAAAGATATTCCCTCTGTTTTGGGCCTTGTATACCTTCTTATACCCCACTGTTGCCTTCCTCTGCAGACCATCCAAATCATCGTATTTCTCTGTCAGCATTATGTAAAAACCTGGATGTTCACTTTAACTGGGCCTTTAAAAGTCTCTGCCAAGTGCTTTTTTGTTGTAAGTCCTATGAAAAGCGTCCATCTCGTCTATAGCAGTGTTCTAAACCTCTGACATGAGCTCAGCTGTAAACCATCGTCTCTCGGTCTGTGTGAGCTGCAGTGCTTTGAGCGGCTGAGCCAGCCTGCAGCTTTATTCCTCCCATAATGTTTCTCTTGCAGCTCTCTGCTGACTCACCTCCTTGAGTTGAAGGCTCAGAGCATCTGTGCATTTCATTCCCTAACAAGGGCTGTGGGAGAATTTACTCTTCGTGGGTTTCCTTGTCCACGATTTCCTCTCGCTCGTCTCCGAAACTCATCTCGGCTCGTCTACAGCACTGTTTCAAAGTGATGCTTCTCTCATGGGAGGGCCTTAGGTATGTGTGGTGCTTGCAAACAAGTACAAGTTAACAATACTGTAGTCTCTGGTAAAGACCCATCTTCCTCGGAGGGTTTGCTGAAGAGTTGATAATCATGGTAGTGGCATTTCTCATGTGGATTTATGGACAGCCAACTCGTAGTCGTCCATGCCGCTGTGACCTCCTGTCTGCCTCTCTGTCCAATATTGACAAAGCCGTGTTGTTTTCCCAGGTGTATGACAGATTCCTCGGTGGATGTTGCGGGTTAGAGGGCCAGTACGACACTGCTTTCACACAGAGGAGCCAAAACACACACACTAACAACCCAACACATACACACGCTCGTACATGCACACTGCTGAGTTGAGGAAGGTCATTTAAAGAGAACAGCAACATGTGACATTCAGTGTTTTTAGTCAGTCAGATGTTGCACCACTGGTTGCTCTGATTTCCTGATCTACTCCTGTAACTTGTGGATAGAGATGGTGACGATGATGTCAACTTGGCAAAATGAGATTTAAAACCTTTGGTGATGAGATCTGATGCCAGTGTTAGGAATATATTCGTCATGTCCCGCCTCCTGCATGCTCTGCCCAGATGCCCCCCCCCCCCCCCCCCCCCTCACCTGAACTCTCTTATCATTTTCCTGTAGTTGTAAACACTCCTGCTGCGTTCTTCATATGTAAAAGCCAAACTCCAGGCTGAACCCAAATGTTTGGATATTTTTCTGACTCCATGTCTGAAAAGGGCTTACGTCTCCCTCCCTCTCTGCTCCTCCTCCCTGCTCCTCCACTTGACATGACACTGAGACAAAGATGACCAGGGCGGTTGCCAGGACAACCGAGAGAGAAAATGGTCGACGTAGGCCTTTGATGAAGGATGACTCTTCTGTCCATGAGGCCACTTGAGTGTTTGTTTGAGGGAAGGAAAGGGAAAAGAGGCTGATTGAAGCTGTTGACGTTTGTTGATGCTCCAGATCGAGAGACAACAGCAAACACAGCTCAGTCACAGGAAACTCCCTCCTCTCCAAATGTTTCCCTCTGTTTTTCTCTTGCCTCTCTCTCTCATCACTTCATTTGCCCTCCCATTCACTCTTGTCTCCCCCTCTTTTCTGCCTCTCTATTCACCTCATGTTCTCCCCGTCTCTGCCTCGTGTCCCTCTCCCCTCTCCACCCTGTCTCTTGCAGTGTCCCCCCTCTCTCTCTCCCTCTCTCTCTCCCTCTCTCTCTCTCTCCCTCTCTCTCCTCTCTCTCTGTCTGGGGTTTTCTCTCTGGTTACAGTACCGTGTTTTGCTGTATGAGAGGCAGCTAGCTCACTATGATGCTGGGGAAAGACTACATGCTGGCCATTGTGATTGTCAATTACGAGGGTAGGTGCATCTCTCAGAGTCGGCTGGAGACGACACCGTGGGGTTACAGTTGGTAACGCTGTCTGAGTGTGTGTGTGTGTGTGCGTGTGCGTGTAAATGTGTGTGTGCACAAGCATGGGTTTATCTGTGTGACTCCTACAACACAGTGATTAAGTTTGTGACGTTATTAATCTCTAGATATCTGTCATAAGATTCTCGTCTTTGCATGTCATATTTGTCCATGTATTGTGAGTGTGCATCGTTCTAGCTATGGAGGGTGTGTATTGTGCGGTGTCATTTGTTAGAGAACATGTGTACGTGTGTGTTTGGCTCCAGAAGCTCTCCCCTCCCCCTTTGCTCAACTCTGCTCTGGCATGGAGCTGCATGCAAACGGAGGCTATGACAGGTGAACTGCTACGTACCTCTGCTGTGGCTCACTTCCACGAGCTGCACAGGAGCATGGTGACCATCAGCCTCTGTGTCAATGTGCTGACACCTTCTCATTCTAGCTCCACACGTGACACAGCACTTACAGAGGTGACACTGCTAACTTCATGGCATGATGATGATGATGATGATACACAGCTCTCTCTCTCTGTCTATATCAGTGTCTCTCTCTCTTTGTGTTAGAATATATAGGTTTTAATCCACATCCAGTGCTCTGTTAATTTCATGCTGGCACTCATTCTGAGTCACCATCCTCCCACCCTCTCTCACAGCAGAGACACTCAGGTTCTCTCACTTGTAGTTTTATTGGCTCTGACCTATTTTATTTGCACACTAAAAGACCTCAACTCCCAGGAGGCACTGCTTCACAGCTCCACGCTCTAAAGAGGCTTGAGCCCCAAGGGATGTCTGCTTGTGCGAAAAAACGTATGTGCACATTTTGCTAAGCGTTCTGTGATTTCTATTTCGTTAAAAGGATGAATCCTGTGTGTCCTCTTTTGTGTATGTGTGTGTCGTGGGTGTGGGTGTGTGTGTTTGTGTTTGTGGTTCAATTCCATCTCAATCTGGACCGACCCGGTCTTCATGATGACATACTGCCTGCTGTCATGGCGACAGGCCTATGGGCTGTGTTTCATCAGCATGGTCAGCAGTTCGAACTTGTGCAAAATGTGCACATGCACACAACACACACCAAAAATGTGACCAGTCCCTCAGAGTTATTAGTTGCTACAACACCTAATGTAATTCCGGATCATCTTTACTACCTTGCTTGTCTGCCAGGAAACTGCAACCTTCAGATGACATGACATTTAGTGCTGGAGTGAGAGAAGAAACAGTGATATAAATACTCTGATTTAATCTCCGAACAGGGTGTTTGTGTGTGTGTATTAGGTTGTTATGTTTTTGAGGTAACTGCTATAATTTATCTAAATGTATCACTGTCAAATTAATAAGATTTACAGCAATCTGCTCTATATGTTGTTTACAGTTTAACGAGGGAACAAATTGTCTGCACGAAAATGTCTTTCGTGCAGGTATTCACAGATTTATATTTAAGGTTATATTTCTTGTCCTTTTTTATCTTATACCTTTTAATAGTGAATGAAAAACAGGGTTGAATAGATTACCATACCACTCTGCTAAAGGTGAGTCATGCAGTATGAATTGAGTTTGCAATGCTAATGCCTTCATTGCCATGACTGCCATTTTGTGAATAGTTTTGCAATGTGCAGAAACTGTAAGTAGTACTACAGAGCTTGATTATATTGAGCTTGGCAATACGATGACACTGCTGATGTAGTAGCCTCAGGGTTTCTGGCTTTAGGTTTATGTGTTTTTATTCCTTAAATAATTCTAGGGTTTGAATCATGAAGTTCTTCAAAGACGTCGTTTTTGACATTTCCCAACCCTGACCACTTGACACAAAAAGCATGTCATGAGATAATAACCAGGGACATTGTTTTTCCTTCTTATTTTAGCACATGTGCTGACATGAAATCCACCATGAGTATCTGAGACAAACTGGTTTATTACATCATTATTGCCAGCTGGAAATAAATCTGTTATTTTGAACATTAGTTATGAGTTGTGACCTGATTTTAAAATGATAAACTAAAGAATCCATAATCGATCACAGCCATGTAAATAGAGGCAGATTTTTAGGACTCTGAGGTAGTCTGAGAGGAAGCAAATACAATTTTTTTTATGTGTCATGTTCAATAAAGCCTCATATATTATTAGGGCTCAATTATTTAAGCTCTCATTGGGACTACATCTGACATCTTTAAAGTTTGTTAGAGGAATGCTTGTGTCTGTGTTCTTTTTATATTGTATTTTAGAGTCGATTATTGCAAATATAGTGATAACTTTCATTTTGAAAATATTTGAACTACGTCCATGGTTGTTACACAAATAAGTGAGTTGTTATCTGTAGAACATTAAAGCCTGTTAGATGGCAGCTGCATCAGTTCCTGGTAATCCCTGTCAGCTGTTGATGTTGCTCAGTGTATGAATGGGAGGGTTGACTACCATTTAACTGAGGCCAGCGATGACTTATGGAAAACTAAATCAGTATTTAGTCTCTGTGTGCAGTCACAGAGATGTGTTTATGTGTGCACGTCTAAATTAAAAATGGTCTGTCAGTTGTCCTGTTGCTTTCAATAAACCTTCCCAATCTGTGTTTTCCCCAGATATCTGGACTGAGCAGTCATTCCAGACCGACCCCGACCTGCCACCAGGATGGAAGAAGATCACAGACATGGCCGGTGTCTACTACTGGCACATTCCTACGGGCACCACCCAGTGGGAGAGGCCTGCCACCCGCCAAGCGCCCCCTGGACAGATGGAGTCCCAGGTACAAGGCGACCACACATCCTCACCGCCTCGTAAACACTCTGTGGACTCGCTCAGCCCCTCACCCACTCCTGACCCTGAGGTGAGAGACTGAACAACAGACTGATACCGACATACGTAGTGATTGGGTGAATTTTAGTCTTTATTTGTGCTGCAACTGTCAGTTCACTTGTGTACATCTAAACGTATGTCAAACTTATCTGATCTATATGACATTAAGATTTTATTGGTATTATGACATTTTTTTATCCCAACCTCTTTATGGTTTTAAATATAAAGTTTCATGAAATCATTTAATGAACATTTTTCAATTAAAAAAAAAAGTTTTAAGCCCAGATATGGTTGGTTACATCTGCAGAAGATCTTTCCTGACCTTGGAATGATATCATACAACTGATAACAATACGTTAAATATGTCAACTCTTTGTATAAATCCTATCTGTTTTAAGTCAATTTCTTGTAACCGTGTTTTTTTAATGTGTGTACCCATGCAGTCGTGCCAAGCAGAGGTTTTCTTCAGGTCGTCAATTCGTTCGGGCAGCACCACCTCGGACAGTTCAGTGGAGCCTCTCTCCTCTAATGAAATCACCATCCCCTCATGTGGATTTGTAAACAGCTGCTACTTTGTAAGTAAAATAACGTGCCCAGTTTTTCCTGACTGGGCTTTTTTTGTTTTGTGTATCTTTTTCAAAAGGCAGTTGATGTGGCCTCTATGTTGAATTTCAGATTGGAGATCATATCTTTTCTGATGCTATATTTTTATTTGAGCTTAGTGGCAGACTGAAATACGCATCAAGACAGCCTGGTATAGAGAGTAGGACAGAGGGTGTGTG
The DNA here is from genome assembly GCF_949316205.1 of Platichthys flesus. Lineage (NCBI taxonomy): Eukaryota > Metazoa > Chordata > Actinopteri > Pleuronectiformes > Pleuronectidae > Platichthys > Platichthys flesus. Next base: position 16,983,924 of record NC_084949.1, read on the forward strand.
TGGGGGGGGGGCATCAATGCTTGTCTTCCTTCAGAGTGCAGGAACACAGCACTCCATCAATCAGTCAATCATGCAGAATGACAGATGGAAATGGAGAGAGAAGAGATGAGATTTATCGAGAGCAGTGCGGTGTGGATAAAATATCGATCCAGTGAGAATGGACTGATGTTGTCAGGATCTCGTCCTGTCACATCTATCTGGGGCGGCTGACCTGAAGACTGCTTGAGTGTTAGCCAGTGACAACAAAGCCAAAAACAGAAGAGAGACAGACGTAGAGCCGATGCCTCTAAACTGTCACCAGGCAGGTTTTGGTCACTTTTTATGCGTCATCTCTCTCCATCTCTCTTTCTGTTTATCTCTTCAGCCTCGGTCCACATCTCTGCAGGGGGCGTCGGATCCGGACTGTCACTCTCTGCATCAGGAAGATGAGGAAAAGGTGAGGCACTTTAAAACTTTCCATGTTGTGTTCCCCTCCCTACCGGCCACTCAGTAGCTTAATTATTTTCATATAAGATGTATGATCTACCTGTAGCACATAAAGTGCAGTCAGTATTTGAACAGTGGCATTTCATCTGTTTTTGCTCTGTTCTCAGCACATTTGATTTCAGAGATGTGAAGTAACAGTGTAGCGTAATGCACACAAGGGACCAGCTCCATAAACAATTCACAGCCTTACAACAGTTTGTGTGCATCATGGAATAAAACTGTTTTTCATGCAGAAAAATTGTGGGGAACATGAATATTGAGCTTTGAGTGCAACACATTTATATATTTTAATAACTTAAAATTCATATTTTTTTATATTGTTGAACTCTATTCCATAGCATTTTTGGGATATTCTTTTTTGTCAGTGTCATTTTAGATCCTGCAAAAGGGTCACTGTTACTGATACTGAAACGTGCTGACTGTTCTCTGTGTCTGTTTTGTTTATATTCCACTAACCAAGAATCAGTAGAATCTCAGAAGTGACGTGAATGTTCAATAGGAGCAGAAACATTTGGGGAAACTCCCTAAACTCTCGATTGGCACCTTCTCAGCTAAGAAATGTTTCGCTCCTTATTGCAACAGCTGCTCAGTGTGGAGTTAGCTAGTCGGCCATCAGCCTTGTTCTGTCTTTCTTCCCTCGCTCCCCCTCCAACCCCTGTGACCGCCAATCCTTTGACCCACCGGTATTTGTGTGTTTGTGTGTTTTTAACGCTGTGTGTAGAAACAGGTGTGGAGTGAATTTGGCGGAAAGATTGATAGTGAGGTTTGGAAGGCAAGTATAATGCACTCGATGTCGACGAGTCTTGTTCTAACTTCACCCACTCTTTGAGTGTGTGCGTTTATGCATCACATGCTAGAAATTCACTGCCTGGGCAAAAAGCATGTGTGGCTGATGCTTCAACATGAATGTACAGTAACTGACAGCAACATCTTGTTATGCCTCATATGTCAGAACATCTGTTACGTGGCTGTAGCGACATGCTGAACAAGTTGTTTCTTTCTGTACTTGTGTGGCAAAATTATGTACATCTTTTTCTACCTGGCACAGATCTGAATGTGCTTGCACACGATTGTATGTGTGTACATGCTACTTTTCTTTTCCACGATGCAGCATGCCCCATTACACATAACACACCAGTGCCATTTCCTCGTCCAGCAAGGGGACTCTGCCCACGCTTGGATGCATGCTGGCATAGACTGTGTGGGGTCATAATATTTACTTTGGCCTCCGCCAGGTTCGTCTTTGTTCAGCCCCTTTCCCAAATGTAAGCTGGGAATATTATATATATATCGGAGTCGTGTCAGACAAGGAGCTTAAGTGATTTTTATTTTAGGTGAGTGTACAGTGAGGTGGAGAACGTCACAAACATCTACCACAGTTGTAGTTACAAGAAAAGCATCCACATTCCAAGGAAAACCAGGCAGTTCTTCTGGGAGTTTCATATTACCTCTATGTCGGCCTTATACACCGAAAGAAGAAATGTAACCAAAAAGATTAAGAGTAAATTCCACATCTGAAAATACCACACACATCGACACGCACCAGCTGCGTCGCCGGAAAATAAAACCAAAAACCTAACACTAGGCGAACATTAAAACTGTTTAGAATAATTTGTGTTTGATATCATCTTACAATAATAAAAGTTTATTATAATTCATCTTGATCACTTTTATATGCATTACGTCCAACTATAAAGTTACAAAACAAATTTAACCAAGAAGACAAAACTCTTTTGTCATCTCCAATGATGTCTGGAGCTTCAATGTCCTTTAGGAGCATGATAGTTATTTTTCCTTTCATAGGTCGAAAATTAAAATGAAAATAAACCATACCAATCAGATAAAAGATTGTTCTTTCGAATTAAATCTAAATTGTTCTTTCTACAATTCCAGGGTTATTTGTTATTTTAAGATCCAAGGGGGGGATCCTTCCACAGTTAAGGGCAATTAAAACCAATAGCAGCCCGATTTTCAGTCATTTCAGAATGACTGAAGTCGCTCTCCAACTATTTTACAGGTCACATTTGTGAAAGAGGCTTTAAGGTGAAGGTCAAAGATGTAGGAGATATTTTGGTTTCATTTTACACTCTAAAGATTTCCCCTGTGTGCACCAGGATCTGCAGGCAGCCACCGTGAACCCCGACCCCAGTCTGAAGGAGTTTGAGGGTGCAACGCTTCGCTACGCATCACTCAAGCTAAGGTGAAATACCTGTGAAGAAACACACACACACACACACACACACACACACCCTCTTGCTATCCACACTCTTTAGCTCTCTCTATTGTTCTTGGTCTCTCTCCACTTTCTAGTTAGTTTCTGTAATCTTGTGTTAAATCAGTGTTCGAGTTAATTGAGGTCCAACAAGGCAGGAAGTCAGTGATTCTCCTCAGGAAATGACTTCATGTCCTCTATTAGTATAATGACCCCTTGTAACTTTGGTAAGTTCACACACAGGATTCAAACTTTCTACACAAATCAGCAAATGGTTGTAATTGTAACACTGGGACACTGTAAGTGGCGAAGGAAGCACTCAAACGTTTTACTCTAGTAACAGTGCAAATACATACACAAAAATGTACTCAAGTAAAAGTACCACATTAACCTTCCTATGTAAGTATTAACTTACTTACTTAAGTAAGTGTGTACTTTGCTCTTGTTGAAGGAGGTGAGGTCCAATGTTACCGGTCCTTGGTGATTGGTTCAGTGCACCAATCCCCTTCTTTTTATAGATTACCCTAACCCTAAAAACCAATGTAAACATGTAACACATAGTAAAATGTAGTTAATTAGAAAGGAATGATATTTGCTATATGTAAATCTGCCAAGGTAAAGCTCGGATACTTACTTAAAAACAAAATAAATACACTTTATTTTCATTCCACCACTGGATGCTGTTTATTATATCCAATCCTCTTCTACTCCACGTTTCTTAACCTTTTCCACTCATCTTCAGGAACCGTCCAACATTAGAAGAAGAGGAGTCAAACAACGCCAACGGAGACCCAGAATCAAAGGTACGGAATATTTTCCACAGCTTAGATTGAATGTAAAGCCTATTTCACATTACATGTTACACGTTTATTTTAATCTTTGACCTTAGAAACAAAAGAGATGAACTCATAATCAAAAATATTCATCAACTGGTTTGGTCAAATTCGTTAAATGGGTGAAAAGTTCATTGTTATTTTTGCATCTAATAAGCAGCTTATTGCATTGACACTTCCTCAAGTTATCCTGATGTTGAGTATAAAACAATTATTAATGGGTCAGAGTTGCACACGACGTCCATTTGTGTCAAATCCTCTTTTGCAGAATCTAAAGTTACAGACTTGTATCTGTTCGTATCTAGCTGTGGTCATGCTGTATAATGGAGTCAGTTTTCCCAGCAGACATTACTTATTTTTGTTGAAAAGCCGTTGCATGTTTGTTACAGTCTGTTTATTTCCCTGTTTGTTTACTGTTGGGTTATGAGATCATGGTTGCTGCATGTTATAGTCAGGCAAGAGAGCGACTCTGAAACAATACTGACCCCCAGTGGTGACATAGAGAAGTACAGGTCCATGGTGCACTAATTAGAGTTTTCTTAAACATCCAAACTTAACAATCAAATGAGACATTTAAAAATGTAATCAAGCATCAATCTCAATAAAACATATGACTCAGTGGAATGGCGAGACCTTTCAGCCATTACTGTTTCCGGCAAATGTCAGACCAAGGTGTAGATCCAATTTAGAATCCAACTAATTCAACTGAAAAATAGATCAATTATTTATTCGGCCCGACACAGATTCATTTCATCCTGTCACAAACGGAAGCAGATTGCTGGTCTGCTACAATACATTCCAAGGAGTGTGCGTGTGTGTGTGGTTCCCACAGATGGCTAAATAGATATGAAGAATTGCAGATCAGAGTTTAAAGCCAGCACTCGGCCTGATGACGTGGTGCTGATTTGGCTGTCTGGTGTCTGTTTCCCTCTGTGTGTCTGGCAGAAATTGACAATCCTTAGCAACAGGGACCTTGTGATGAATAGCAGACACAAACACAGACCTGCACTCAGGGCATTTGGTCTAGTGGCGCACTCTGACACACTCTCTCATCCCACATCAATGGCAGTAAGCAGCACACACTGCAGTATTAAGATTGGGACTTATCCCTTTTCTTTCCAGTTAATCAAAGACTACACAACTGAGCAGATGAATCCAGTGCACACACAACTGCTCAACTTAACAAAGCTTAAATCAAATAATGTAGAAACCTTGTACCTCTTACAAAGAAACACACTTTTATCACTTGCATGAAATATAATCATTCACAGCCATCTGGGGAAATTTGGGGTTCAGTGTTGCCTGAAGAGACTTTGGCATATACAGTAGCCTGGATGAGCCGAGAATCAAACCATCGACACGCTGCTCAATGGATGACCCACTCTACCTCTTGAGTCACAGCCGCCCTAAGGCTGCATACTTTTAAGTGACAAGTAGCTGCTACCATCTGCTGGTCTGGATCGGTGACACAACTTTCAGCAGACTTTTTACAACATGGAGTGAGTCACTGTGTGTGTGGGTGTGGGTGGGTGTGTGTGTGTATCCACATTGAAGTCAGTATGTCATGAATTTCTGATTCTGAAATGTTTAAGGTTGTTTGTGTGTCTGCTGTTCAAAAAGAACACGAGATGAACAGCACTTTACTGCTACTCACACATGATAAACATATAGTAAAACATCAATCTCGTTAAAAGCCAATTGGATCCACACACAAACATGTTCTCTCACAACCAGCCCTCCTGGTTTATGTGGTAGTGACTCACTTCTGTCTCTGTTCTACCTTCTCTGACCTCTCTGGTGTCTGAGGTCTGGAGAGAACTGTCTGAACGGACTCCTCAAATTAAATGAATACTTGATGAGGTCAGATGGATGGGTCCCTCTGCTTCCTCTCTCCTTTTCTACCGACATGCTTGGTCGTCTTCATCCATCTTTTAGTCTGTGAAAGGGTTCAAACCCTCTGGCTTAAACCTCAGAACTCGCAAACTTCAAAAGTCTATATTTATTCAGAACAATACAGGATTCATATTTAAGTCACCGACAAATATCAACAGTGTACACTAAAACTAACAGTGATCTAAGAAATGGATTAGAAGGACCAAGTACATTGAGAGCTTTAAAAAAAAAAATTAAAGGCTTTCAAAATAGATTTAGAAGGAGACAGGTAGCCAGTGACCAGTCTTTAAAATGGCTGTAATGTGTGATCTGTTTCTGGTCTTGATCATCACACGTGTGGCTGCATTTTGGAATAGTTGTAATTGACCTACATCATTTTTAGGGAGACCAGTAAGTAGAGCACTACTGTAGTCAATTCTGCATGCAAGCATTAAAGTCTGTGTGTATGGTCGTACTCAAAGTAAAAGTTTCATCACCCTGTGTTTCCCCCAGTGTTTTGCAGTGCGCTCACTGGGATGGGTGGAAATGGCCGAGGATGACTTGGCTCCTGGAAAGAGCAGCGTTGCCGTTAACAACTGCATCCGACAGCTGTCCTACTGCAAGAACGACATCCGAGACACTGTCGGCATCTGGGGAGAGGTGAGACAGACGGTGTTGGCCTTTTGTGAGGGGGGTATTTGTTTTGATTTGGGTGACAAATAAAGGGTGGCAAGTTTGTAGTTCGTGAGAGTAAAGGATCCGCAGAGAAGGTTTGTACAGAAATAAGATGAGGAGTATAAAAGTGAAGGTGGAGCAAAGTAAAAAGACACAGGAGTTAGCAGGGGCAGCAGTCCTCTGAAATGTATGTCAAGAGATGGAGGGAGGAGGGAGGAAGGAAGAGAGGAAAGTGGAGCAATGCCTTTCCTTGGCTCTGCGGAGGTTGTGTTTAATGTGAACAGACAGAACATAGAGAGAGAGAGAGAGAGAGAGGGAGAGGGAGAGGGAGGAAGCGGGCGCTTCATCCCTCTTTCAATAACCTTTCATCTCCTACAACCTCTTTTTAGGGATTGATAATTTATTTAGAGGCCCTCCGAGCCAAAGGACACACACACACACACACACACACACGTACCATACATGCACACAAACGCATATATGTATATAGGAGAGTAATTGACCTTTTAAAGCACCATTTATTGTAACATCCTGAACTTTAGGAAATAAGCATGACATGTTTTTGTTATGAGATCTGAAGTTTATTTTTGTGTGTGTGTGTCTGTGTGTGTGTTTTCAGGGGAAGGACATGTACCTGATGCTGGAAAATAATATGTTGAACCTTGTCGACCCCTTGGACCGCAGTGTGCTCCACTCGCAGCCGATTGCAAGTATCCGGGTTTGGGGCGTTGGCCGGGACAATGGCAGGTTAGTCACCTCGGGAACTGTGTTAGTTTGTTGTTTTTAATTTTTGCATTGATGAATCCTCTATTGCTTGTCCTCATGATTAATAATGATTGTGTCCAAGGTTTTTCTTCAAATGCTTCCTGTGCTCTAAATCATCTGTAGCTTCTCCTTACTGATAACGAAATATTCCAGCATTAATAACCAATCACCTGGGTCATGACTCACTGAGGGGAAAATGTCCTCTTGTTGTTTAGGGTGAAGCTGCTTAATTATTTATTTGATGGATTAGTCACTGGTGTAAATGAAGTCATTGGTGCTTCACACAAAAGGTCAGGGTGACGATTGAGGCTGGCGGACAGTCGGGGTGGCGGTCGACAGAAGAGAGAAGTTAATGATTGATGATGAAGAGGATGCTATTGAAAAATGTATTCATCAGTACAGAGGAGAGGGTGAGAGGGAGAATGGCCTTTGTTCTCTTTCACTACAACTCCCCCTGTGACTGTCAGTCCCTCACTTTCACTTCCACCTCAGCTGAGATCAGCACATCGTACTTCACCGGAGACAAATGCATACACGGCAGTGAAGCGTCACAGATGCTTCGATGTTTTATGCTCTTGTATGTAAACGGGAAAAACTAAGAACAAACAGGCTTCACAAATCTTGTGTTTTTGATGCAGAGCAACCAGCAGAGGGCGCTCTACACTGCTGCTGCAAGCACAATAAGATAGTGAATGTAGGTTATCAGAGACAGACAGGTGATGTGGACCAGAGTGGTTAGTAGCTGCTGTTTAATTGGAGCTGGCAAATGCTTCACATGTACACACTCACACACAAGACACAAACAACACACACACACACACACACACAGAGGCACGGGTGCACTCAGTAGGAGAGGCATGGTTAAAAGCTCCTGGCATTAGTAGAACTGCAGAATTCTGTTGCCTCCGAGATATTTCTCTTCTCTTGTTTGCATAAACACACACATGTACACACAGTATATTCTTAATCCTGGCAGATGAAAAGAATGTGTGTTTTCCGAGCGCTTAACCTTTATTTCTACTATCCACATCTACATATAGCGGGCGAACGAGAGCAGTGGGAATTCCAGAGCTGCAACGGAGGGAGGAAGGGGAGGAGATGGTTAGAGGGAGGAGGAAGAGAGGGGAGAGGCAGAGAGGGATATGAAGCTGCCAAAGGGGGAGGTATGGTTAGTTCCTCGCTGGGTGTGGAGCAGACAGGTTGAGGAGTGTGTATCGGACCAGGAGGAATAGATGGTGTGAGGGTTGAAAGATTGTCCTGTATACAGAGGATTACCTGCCAAAATAAGAAAACAAACCAGTGTGAGTATATCATTATTCCTCTTTATATCTTACTTTTAGAAACATCACTTGTTTTAGTTTAGAGTAGTGGGAAAAGACAGAGAAGCTACAGATAAGAGTGATGAAGCCTTAGTCTTAGGGGATTGTTATCTTGTATGTTTTTTTAAGCTGGTGTGCTGCTCACAATTTTACAAGAACTCAAGTAGAGTGTAATAACTGGAAGGGGGTGCATGAGTGGTGCTATGTCCACGGTTGGGTGCAAATTATGAAGAGATGATGTGATAAAGGAGTTCAGTTATCCTAAAAACTCCAGTGTGTAAAAAATGAAAGTGCCAGAGAAGCTTTTAATAGTTAAATCTGAAGCAGTTCGACATTACACATTAGTGAAAAACTGTTTTCATCCTCAGACTAAATGTGCATCCAAATCCTCTCTATGTGTTTATATTTTAAATGGTCAAAATGTAAAATGTGTTCTCCTCCAAAAAGGATGTTTTCAACTGTCGTTAACAGGAAAATGCAAAAACTACTGGGCCGATTTCTGTGAAATTTTGTGGAGGGGTGGGGCATCACTCAAAGAGGAACCCATTTCATTTTTGTGCAGATCGGGTACCAGGATTTTTTTCCCCACTTTCTTTAAAATGGGAGTTAAGACATTTTGCTATATTTTCGTGCATTTCTCTACGAATTATCCGTGGAACTCGATGAAAAAACTCCAAATAAAAAAGAATTTAGTGAATTTAATTATGGTTTCATAAGGGGACTGTTGGGCCTTGATTTAGGTATGTGCTCAACCATTCTAGTTTATTGATGTGTTGGACATTTCTTCTTGAAGATGTTGGAGGCGGCAAATAACAGCAACCAGGTTTCAGTGTTATGGAGTGTTTGGGGCATAATCTCCCATAATTAACACACATACACACATACACACAAACACACACACACTCACACACACACACTCCTGTGGATACACCTGTGAGGGAGATCAGACTGCCCCCCCATGTGCCACGAAACTCATTATTGCCACGGAGATTACAGATTCACAAGGCAACCTTGACGTTTTTAGTGGAGCTGCACGATCATAAGATTATATTCAAAATGTGATATCACCCCCTCCTCTCTCTCTTTCCTCTGACTTTTATCTTTCCTTCTCTACTGGGTGTTTTATTCTGCCCTCGTCATCACACTTTCATCTTTATCATGTACATTGTTGCAGTTCACGCCCAATTTCCTCCCCCAGTATCCCACATTTGCCTCGTAATATCCCTTACTCCCCTCATTCTCCCTCTCAGTAACTTTGTTTAGGCTGTATGGCTTTAAGAAACTTCCAGGCTATATCTTCTATTCCTGTAAGGAAACACAAACCATCAGTCCAAATATTTTCATCCCTCCCGTCTCTCCCTCCTTCCCAACTCATTCAATCTCTATCGCTTTGTCATATTTCACCTCAAGGTTAAGTATGCATTGAGATTACCTGCACCGCTGCTTTTAACCTGATCTACAGCCCCTTCAGCCCACACGCACACATGCATATGCATAAGGAGAAAGAAATCAATGTGTCACTCAAGGTTAATTCCTCATGTATGTCACTGGGTCAGTTTGTCGTTTTCTACTTTGCAGTACCACAGATTTGTTTTCTCCTTTATTCTGCTAACTCTCTGCCTTTTCCTCCCTTGCTTCCTCGGACCCAGAGAGAGGTAAACACATTCTTTCCTTTCGTCCCCAGACGTTCCTCAAGTATCTCTCCATCATCTTCTCTGTCATTCCTTATTGTTTAATTTCCTCAGCATCTTCATTTTATTATCATTCTCAAAGTGGACCTTGATGTACTGTAGTACTGTGCCCACTCACTTACAGACATAGGAAATGAAGGTGACCTCCTCTGTCCTGGTCTGTCTACAAGCAATTTTTGTTAAAGTATGCAAACACACACATACAACCACACTTGCACAATCACACACACACACACACACACACACACACACACACACACACATTCGTACATACAGCCACACAAATAGGAATCTTTTGTGGAGACTTTCCCTGAGGGTCTGGACTCAGAAATCTCGTTATAGCCCTCAGGCCGTTTCCGCTCTCCTGGAATATTGAAGAACACATCTTGAAGGAGGTTGTTTAGTTTGGGTTTTACTGCATTTTTTGATTGATGTAAACCGTGTGTGTGTGTGCGTGTGTGCGTGCACGTTCGCTATGTTGGTTTAATTTGGTGCGGCTATATTTCTTCCCCACATCATTCCACATCTTCATTCCTCTCTCCCTCCGTCTACATTCCTTTCTTCTTTTCATTCCTTTTATTCAGCGAGAGTCAAATTGTTTTCGGGCTCCAGTGGGCCCAGGGGAAAGTTCTTCCCTGCTGTCGCTCTGTTCAGCTCCTTCTTGCATCACGCTGCTCTATTGATCTCTGGGGCCCATCGACCTGCAAGTGTGTGTGTGTCTGTGTGTGTCCTGTCTCCATCAGACTGATAAAGGTCAGTTCATCTCTCATGTCGTCTCCATGAGCTGTCAGTCTGGACACACACTCACACAAAACCACTTCATCATTCATCTCTCTTGTCTTCTAGTAGAACTAAAACTAGTCTAACAAACTCTCCTCTCAACATTCACCCCTCGTTTTTTTTTTCTTTCCTCTTTCAGGGACTTTGCATATGTGGCAAGGGATAAAAACACCAGGATCCTGAAATGTCATGTGTTCCGCTGTGACACGCCAGCCAAAGCCATCGCCACCAGCCTGCATGAGATCTGCTCCCGGGTGAGTGCTTCAGGCTGGAGGAGGAGGCTGACACGAGGCCAAGTGTGGATTTTGGCAAAATTAAGAGTCAACGTGTTAGATGAACGTTTCCACTGCCACTGAATAAGGAAGGCTTCGAGACAGGAAAAATATTCACACAGAAAAAGAATGAAACCTGTAAAAAATAAGAAAATGGCATTAATACCTTCCTCAAAAAATTCAGAATTTGTTATTTTAAATCATGTTTACTCTTCTAGGGTCTAGACAAACATTTTAATCATTGCACAGCGTATCTACTCTCCTCCGAAACTCCCCAAAATTAGATTAAAAGCATCTAAATTATTAAGAAGTATTTTCTTCCAAAACACACTTATCAGAGAGCTTTCTCTCGCTTGCATCTCTATTCATCGACAAATACAGATTCATGCAAACAGGGTTGAAGAAGAGAAAACATACCATGTTTTAAATGGCCCTTCTTTTTCCACTGAACTGTTAATTTATTCATTAATGTACTTTCCTGCTGCCCCACTAAAACTTATGTAAAGCTTTAGAGTTTTAATTCAGTGTTGGGAAAGGTCTTTTAATGTTTTTTTAATTTATTTAGGCTCATAAGTTTCTGCTGAAATCAAGTCAACTTTGCAATAAAAGCTTTTTTAAGGGTTCAAGTTAAAGTGTAACATTTTATCCGGTACCTTTTTATTTCCACTTAGCCTAAACAATATTTGTACTTGTCATTTGTTGGAGGGAGAAGGAGCATTTGTCCTCCTTCACATCCGCCATGATAATACTTTCTGCCCCACTTTTTCCAGTCAACCTATATTATAGATCTGTTTAATGCGGACCTGTCATACAAAACAGGATGAACAAGGAAATGGGAAGAATTAGCCACAGCAGGGTTTGCTGAGATGCAGATATGCTGTGACAAATTCTCTTATTAGGGACATGTAGTGTGTGTGTGTGTGTGTGTGTTTGCCTGTGTTTCTCCTTGTTCGGAACACTGCAGGAAAAGATTTTACCCTGTGCTTTGTAACGAGGAGTGTGACCTGATTTAAGCGTGTGTGTGTTTTGTGCGCGCTCTCTCCAGGTGATTTGTGTAGGAATTGTGACAGTATCAGGGTTGAAGCTCTTCCAGGTTTTTCCCTCTCCCCGTTCTTGTTGACACTTTCATCCTTTTTCCTCCCACATGCTCACATGTTTTTTTTATGTCTTGTCTCCTCACCCTCCTCCCCTGTGTCACTTCCGTGTCAGAACATTTCTGCTCAGTTTCCTCACGTTCCCGTCTCTCTCTCTCGCTTCACCAGATAATGACAGAGAGAAAGAATGCCAAAGCGATGGCAGGAGGCTCTCTCCACGACAGGATGCAGGCGGGATTCGATCTTCCTCTACAAGGTGGGTTTCAGACATACAGCACCCCACTCACACACTGAGAGAGCAAGTGACACACATTAATAGATACAAGCTGTAGCAATCTGGATGCATCACACTGTTCATTTGTAAGCACAGATAATCTTAATGAGTCTTCAATTTTATGGTGTGTGTGTGTCGACTTGGGACTTTCACACTCCAATAGAGACAGGGACATAAAGTAGTTTGACAAATATCATTGTTGCTCAAATATAAGATTTTTTTTTCTTTAGTATATTTTGTTTCTAAAGGAGGTGGTTGGCTTATTTTTTGAAGACAAAACAATGCTGAATACCTCAAATACCCTCTACGGAGAGTGTTGCAGTGTTTGTTGTTTATAGCTGTCTTGTTACTAGACCAGTGAGTTGTTCAGTGTCAGTCAGCCCCTAAAAATGTCTGCCAGTGTCTTTACTGCAAATGTGAAAGAGGGAGAAAATCTGTCCAATGAACAACGGCTGTGACAGATGATGAGCTCTTTTGACCTTTGACGTCATGAGCCTGACAGGAGAGAGTGTGAATAATGTACAAAGATATATACGAGTGGTTTTTATGTGTCACTGTATTTCATATTGAACCTGAGGACGACGTGGTTCTCCTTGGAACTATGGCGTCTCAGGCAAACTTGGGGGAAAAAGTCAGTATTTAAGGAATAGTTGTTGGAAATCGAGGTCTTCGTATAATCAGGGTCGTCCTATATTTGGGAAAATACAGTAGATACGTAAAAAGAAATTCAGAAGATTCACATCCATCACTTTTAAGTTGGTGATTGATGTCCCTATTTGGCATTATTGGAGATCTACAGAGTTTCTTGGGTTAGTCACCAAAATGCATTGTTTTAATCCTTGAAACCTAATAGATATTACTTATTACGCTTCTTTTTATTATTATTATTGCCACTCTTCATTGTGCATAGCCGTTTTCAATTATGAACTGTGTACATGCAGAATACAAACTCAACCTTTCCGTTCTCCCCATACTACTCCTATTAGTCAAAGGCTCTACATGGCTCCAGTTGTTTGTAACAAAGAGAAGAGTTGATGAAGTTTGTTATATTTACAGAGTAGACATAGAATATATTCCCAAGTTTTTATAGAACTGGACAAAGGTAGGGTTGTTGCTGTTGGCGGCAGTAAGTCAAACATTCCTGTACTTTCAGGAGACAGTGTAGGAACGGAGAGGAGTAATATTTACACAGGTAGCTATTTTATAAAAAAAACATGGTAACAAGCTATTTCTGCAGCACACATTGTTTTCTCTCTCTCTCTCTCTCTGTTGGTCTGTCAGAGAGAAAGATAATCAGCTGCACTTTGTTATTTATACGCACACGTTATTGGACACAAGCTGTGTCCTTTTCATAAAATGACAACATGTAGTAATTAACAGCTTTAGCTTGAAATGGTCTTTCAAAAGCTAAATTAAAGAATTTCTCAAAACGTTAACTTCCTTTGTGTTGCATGATTGGAGACCTTCCTTATCAGGCAGAATGAAAAGGTGAATAATTCTGATCAGAACGGAACAAACACAAGAATCTGAATTGTTAAACATCACAGTCATTATTCAGTCAATCGCCTTTTATAGAATTTGACATCCCTGATTCAGAAAGGTGGTAACATTCATGTAAATTCCAGGAAGGCAGCGGTGAGAGAAGTACAACTGAATAGGCTACACTCTAAATATCTGTCAATGTGTATCTTCTATTATTTATCTACATGAAGTTAAATATTTATTCATAATAGCACTTATTACATGTTTTGTGTTCTCCCAAGCAGAGTTCCCCACACCAAAGACAGAGCTGGTTCAGAAGTTTCAGGTATTTTACCTCGGGATGCTGCCTGTGGTCAGACCTATAGGTCAGTTTGACACACACAAAGACACACACACAAACACACACTGTTTGATTTCACGTGTGTTTTTAATGTGAATGTTCTGTTTTGTGTTTTGTCACATCGTCTGGCTCAGGGATGGACATACTAAATGGAGCTATAGACAGTCTCATAGGTTCTTCCAACAGAGAGGACTGGACTCGAGTAGCTCTCAACGTGGCAGACGCTACTGTCACCATCAGCAAAGACAAGGTCAGACACTTTTTCATTAGCTTAATAAACTTTTTAAGCTCCCTCCCAGTTCAACTTGGTAACCGAGAGTTGGTTTATCAATTGGAAATTGCAATGCAACTTCCTTTATAGAAAACAACAATAGTTATTTATCAAAAATGAGATTCATAAGTTCCTGTACAGCAATGTGCTCTTCTGTAATGATCCAACAACAAACATGGCAGAGATTGTGTGATTGTCTCCTAGCTGCCGTACAGCGAATACATTTTACTGATTGAAACATATGACCAGTATAATTTAACTGGAGCCCAGTCGATATAGCTATTGTCTGATAATACTAACCGACATCACAGCTTTTCACAGACACAGCGAAATCTGCTTTTATATTCACAGACATTACTATTTTTATTTCAGTTAATGAACACTGCAGAAAGGATGAGCATTTATGTTCATGTTTTAAAGAATTGTCTATTTTCTTAATTCAAGTTCCATATATTTGGTTGTATTTGGTTTTTATTTATGTGTAGATATATTTATATTAAAGTTTATGATTAAACTGTAATATATCAAGCCTTGAGTACATTTCTTTGTCATGTCAAGAGTCTGGTTACAAAACCTTCATAGATCTTTTTTAAGATACGCTGTATCAGGCGATATATCGGTTATAAAATCTTGCATCAGGCCCCAAATATCCTTATTGGTCGGCCTCTTAACTTAAGGAGAATGATAAAGAGTATTGGCTCTTACTTGTGTGGAGGGAGGTAGTGTAGCTTTGGATGAGGAGACTAACAGCAACTTTATTTCATTCAACAACTTTTTTTATGTTGTTTGAACATTTCAGTTACTTTGAATGCATTAAACTTCAAAAACTTCAGAAAATATGTAACTCACAGTGTAGATTCACAGATTTAGAAATGAGCTTCCCACCTGAATGAATGGATAAACTGCAGCTCGCAGACAGCAGCTCCACTCAGCACAGTTAACAATGTTCGACCATGCAGACGACATCAAATTACCTGTTTCCCGTCTCATTTAAATAAGTTATGCATTAAAGCTTTAACAGAGGGACAGTCAAAGCTCTGCTGCTCCACTGGACCTGCTTATTAGGAGGCTGCAGTTTTACTGGGTCGCTCTCCTGTGTGAATGTATGTAAATGTTGGCTGATGGTTTTTCATGGTATCTTTTTGTTTCCTCAGTGCTTCAGTAGAACATTTGATTAAACTAAATCCAGATAAATGTGAGTTATAAATGACTCAACAACTCACAAACCAATGTGTCTGAGCAGGATGAAGAAGAAGTGCTGGTGGAGTGCCGCGTGCGTTTCCTGTCCTTCATGGGCGTTGGGTATGACGTGCACACGTTTGCCTTCATCATGGATGCAGGCAGCCATCGCTACGACTGCCACATCTTCTGGTGTGACCCTAATGCTGGGAGTGTGTCCGAGGCTGTGCAGGCAGCTTGCATGGTGAGTCACCGAGCCGGAAAACAAGAGCTCGGCAATCACGACTCAATACACACAACTCAATACACACAACTAAACCTTCTACTGACTTTCTTACCTCTACAGTCGTCTGATCAGGGGTTGTTACTTAGACTGAATGCAAACTCAAGCTGGACTTTACCTGAAGGATAAATATGTGAGCTTTATAAAACTATTATCAGGGTAAACAATGTTTTTCACTTGTTCACAGATGCAACCCATAATATTCAAGCATAAAACACAAGACAGTGAACTTAACAAATCTATAAAAGCTTGAAGTTTGAAAGTTATATTTCAACTGAAATTACAGACTTGTTTTATGAGTCAATGTCCTTGCCTGTAGTTCAGTTTAAGTTTTCAGTCCGACAGGTGGATGTTTATTATATTATTTATTACAACAGATGCTTTGATGGGAACCTCTGCCAAAGCTGTTGATTAACATTTTTAATCAAGACAAGTAAAGTTAGAATATAGAAAAGAATAGAACAGAATATAGTCCCTGCAAGTTATGGTGCCGTTTCAAGTCTAGTGCTTTAGATTCTATTATGTGTTCGTTGTTTTCTGCTTTGTAGGAAACGACTTCAGATCAGCGACCATTACAATCATCAAATTACCTTCACAGTGTTGTGTTATCATATTATGTTCCGTGTCATGGTCACTGGAGTTCTTGTTATTAAGCAGAGATGCTACCAACAGCAGAGGTTACTCATCTTCCTCATCTCTGCTGTGTGTGAGTCACAAGATGAGTCGGCTGCAGGCTGGGCTATTGATCACACATCAGAACACACACACACACACACACACACACACACACACTCTAACTGATTCACAGTGACAGGAATCATCAGTCATTACTATTGATCACAGCACCAGTCCAGCTTTCCGTTCTCTCTCTCTCTTTCTCTCTCTCTCTCTCTCTCTCTCTCTCTCTCTCTCTCTCTCTCTCAAAGTCGTATACTCAGCAGCTGTAACTCTCTCCTGTCCTTCTTCTCCCCCTCTCTCTCTCTCTCTCTCCCCCTCTCTCTCTCTCAGTTGCGGTACCAGAAGTGTTTGGTCGCTCGGCCTCCATCCCAGAAACCCTGTAGCTCCTCCCCCCCTGGTGACTCGGTGTCCCGCCGGGTCTCGACCAGCGTGAAGAAAGGAGTCCTGTCCCTCATCGACACCCTCAAACAGAAGAGACCCGTCACAGAGGTGCCGCAGTAACCACGGTGAATCACCACCAACGGCCTGCCACAACCCCCAGTCACCATGGTAACCAGTCTCATTCGCTGCCAAAACCCCAGTAACCACTAAAACAGAGCAAAGCCCCCCCATGGATCTGGGTAAACCCCCCCCGTCACGATTCCTTCACTTCTCTGGAGCAAATTGGAATTTCACCTCAAGAGTTTCATCACCTCTCGAGCAGCAATTCAACCTCGCCTCCTCAGAACAACGAATTAAGACTCTGGACCCCGGTCGAGAAGGAGCGACCACGAGACCGGTGGTCGTGAAGGTGTTGATGTACATAGAAGAAACCCTCGTCCCCCCCGGCACCGGGAAGGAGCGAGGAGACGAATATCGTAGAAGTAGGACGTGGCTCCTTCATGCAGAGCGCAGCGTGGTGAGCGAGCTCATCGCTGCCCAAACTGCTGACTGCTCCGTGCTCTTATTGTGTCTGTGTCTGTGCTGCCAGCATGACCTTGCAAACCTCCCCCTCACCCCTCCCCCATCATTCACCTGGCTTCCTGTTAGTCTGTAGTGGCTTTACCCCCCCCCCCCCCCCCCTGTTCCTCTTTCTTACCATCTACAGCAGACTGTAATGTGAGAGGAAGTAAATGGTCGGGAGGCAAAATGAAGAGCCATTGTGTCTGTTGAACAATGAAGGGAGCTGCTACAGACTGATTTGTCCGTTAGTCTACACTCATCTGTTCAACTGGTCCTGCATGAACTTTTTTTATAGAAACGTGAATCATTCTAGACGATATCAACACGCTGCTGCTGCTGCTGCTTTCAGAGAGCGAAGGGGTGAGGAATCAGAAGCCACCTTGTTTTTCCATCCCGTCCTCTCTTCTCGTTGTTTTTCTTCGATGTGTCAGCCCGGTGCGTCTGAACGAGCGGTGAGCGTTCACCCGAAACCACGCCGCACGTCTGCCGTCTGTCCACCTTCATTCTTCTGTTGATATCCCTCTGAAGACGACAGCCACAACGGAGGAAGGGACGCAGGGATGGATATTGTTGCTCGCCCCGCTCTCTCTCCTCTGATCCCCCCACTCTCAGTGCCAGGCTGCAGCTCGGAGCGGAGGAGACGTCAGCAGGCTGCTGCTGTTGCTCTATGATACACATGCTGGAGGAAATTTGACTTTAAATCCCCCCTCGGTATCAGTCCTCTCAGACTTCAAGTTCACTAATAAAAGGGGACTGGTAGCATGAGAACGCCCTGAGGAAGAAAAAGGAAGGAGACTTGAGGAATGTGTCAGCATACCTGGGTATGGTTGTGATGATATTGTCTATTTATCTCCAGAGGACGACAGAGAGACATGTTGACTCAAACCAGCAGGACGTTCCTGAGCTGCTATCAATCTGTCCCCTGGGGTCCGTTCACTTGAATCCTCGTGCCACATGATCACATGCTTGTTTTTTTTCTCACACAAATCACGAACCTGGGTGTATGGTAATAACTATTGGCGGTCGTTATTGTAACTCAGATCATCAAGACACTCTTTAACAACGTTCTCTTGGCTGTAGAGGCAGATAGATGCTGAACGTCTGGCTGTTAAATCTCATCTGTCGAAGTTTGGATGTAGAAAACAGACGGGGCAGAAGTAGGAGTCTTTTGTTTTTTAAGTGGCCTTTTCCAGACTTAAGATCAGAAGAGTATAACTTGTCACGAATGGAATGGACCTGTGAGAATATGATTTGATGTAAATGTCTAACTGCATGACCGACTAACAGGTAATGCTTACAGTTGTAGTTAAACATTATGTCCAAAGACAAGGGCCATGCCACAGGTGTTTTTAGTCCTCTTCAAACATCTGGATGAAAAAATCTTCTGTCTGCTGTGTGATCAAATATTTTAGTAGTGTTGCTCATATCAGGGCTCATTCCCCCGTCGAGGCCCAACAGTCCCCTTATCAAACCCTAGTTAAATTAAGAAGATGTGGATTTTTATCTTGATCTGCACTGAACTGCACACACTCATAGATATCAGTCCCATACGCATGTTTGATTTCTCTCCATGCATTAAGCCCAGAGAAAAATGCAATGTGAAGCAAAGTGAAAAAGATTCCAGCATCCACACCGTTTATCGATTCCCTCCTTCCATCAAGTGTCGTGGAAATCTGTCAATCTTTGTGTAATCCTGCTGAAGCACTGGTAGACAGAGGTGGAAATATAACCTCATCGGTGGAGGAGGAGCAAACTGACTGGACCGCTAGGAAACGGATTAATATCTTATTTATCATTCAGCAGATGGATGATGTTTTCTGTTGGAGTATGTGGTTAAATCAACCAGCTGTTCCATCTGAACCTAAATGAACACAAGAGACACAAACTGAGGTCAGTCAGCAGGCGACTGACACTTTAGACAGGTTTCAGGTTATGTTGAAAAAATCCAATCTCAGGACGAGAACCTCCCGCCTGTAGGAGGCGGAGTGACGGTTTATGACAGTGTAGAGTGGTGCTGCAGAGGAAGTGAAGGTTGACGTTACAGCCGAGGGTCCAGCTTGTCATCTGTGTTTATATTTAACTCCACATATAACAAACCAAGGAAGGAAGTCGGAGTAAAATTGAGACTCTGTTGAGAAAACTCACTTTTGTTTTATCACGAGGAAGTTGAAATGTGAATGAGATGAATAAAATCTGTTCTGTACATAATATCAATTTAATGTAACATCTGGCATTACCCGTTGTCATAAGCTATCTTTTTTTCTGTTCTTTTTTAATTTTTGAATGTCTCGTTCTTTTTTTTTAAATGAAATGCCTTTTTTTGAGAACTCACCAAATGGCCAAAGTGTAAAATACAGATATACATTGTTGTAGATAAGTAAAGTACCAGAGCAAATAATGACAGAACCGGAGGGGCGGTCACAGTTGTCAATTAAGTTGATACTGAATTTAACTGAGCAATTATCTATGCATTCTTTTGATCTCTAAGAGGAGAAAACAGAAAGTCGTAAAAAAAAAAGATAAAGAAGAGAGAAGCCTTGCATGCCCTCGGACAGTTTGAGAGAGCGACTGTACGTACTGAACAGAAATATTTTTTATTTTATTTATTCTATTTTATAAAGGTATATACTGATTTTATTAGTTGGGGCAAAGTAACGTCTCTTGACTCGGTGTCGTCGTCTCTGTCCCTGGTTAAACTCACAACGCTACAATAGGCTCCGCTTTGCAGAACGAGGCAGATAAAGGAATATATCTTCACCCTGTACAGTGTCCTGAGAGCTGGACGTCCACTGCTGCCCTGAGGAGGACGAGGAGGAAGAGGAGGAGGAAGATGATGATGGAAACAGCATTGGGCTCCCAGCATCTCTGTCAAACTCACACACGTAAAGAACAACAACAAACACACACTCCATTTCCCGCAGATGGATGTGTTGGCTTCTGTTTGCCGCTCACTGATTTGTACACTTTATCAATGTAACCAATTGTGAGAATAAACAGCATAATAAAAAACACATCTCGGCTATTGTGTGTCTGTGTGTTACAGGCTCGAGTAATGATATTTTTATTGATTCGTCATTCTCGTCTTTAACGGTCTTTAACATGGCGGGATGTTATTTTAACACTTTCACTGATTCACCAAGGAATAATTCATGAATGCTGACTCAAATAATTAGGCATATTTAATAATATAAATAAAATGTTGATGGGGATTTACATTTTAATAGTGGACTGTTGGCCTCATGATCGAAAGGGGTAGGAAGACGTTCAAATCATTTGCTCTCCTACTCTGTTTTCGTTTTTACAATCAACTTTGTAGTTAATAAGAAACATTTATTTTTATTTATCCCCACCTCAATCACCTCAAACAAGGAGCAACACAGAGAACCTCACATTCAACCAAAACAAATGATCACCAACATTCATTCAAACAGTCCAAGAACAAGTCAGTCTGGTGCCGATAAATATCTCAGAACACAAGTTACGAGCTGTTCAGCTGAGGAGGATTTCACTTGGAGAAATGATGGCGGATTAAAGACTTAAAGGTGAACAGAAAAAGAAAGCAATCGTTACTGCTATATTTATTTGTGAAGTTAAAAAGGTGCAAACAGGGGTTATAATTAATTTGTCGTCCCTTGAAGAGAAGATAAACACAAGAATCAAACACAATAATTTAACTTTTTAAATACTTAAAATAAATAGAATTTACTTTAATTATTAAGTTACTATAAATTCATGAATGTCATATACCTGGGGAGTGATTAAACGATGTAGTCTAATGTCCACGTCTCTATAATCCCGGCAGAGACACTGAGGAGGAGGAGGTGGACATGTGCCTGTGGTGAGAGTGGGACGTGTGGGATGGAGAACTACCAGTCCTGCTGCGTAGAGATCCAGAGGACGGGGAGGGAAGGGGTGGAAGGACAGAGCTTCTCGCGGCCTTCCTCACTTCCTGTGATCCGACCACCTTCCCCCGGGCCTTTAACGGACTCGCTGATTTGTCTCCGTCCCTTGATGATTTCTCTTCCCTCATGGGGAGCGAGTTATGTCCCTGCAGCAGCCTAGAGGCCCCAGGGGGGGTGGGTGGAGCTGTTGGTGCAGGCGAGAGGTGTTTCCCAGCAGAGGAAGGGGCGCTGGAGACCGTCTGTTGGGACCCGCTCACCGGAGTCTCACTCAGCCTGTGGGCCAGGGCTGTGATGGGGGACAATTGGTTGGATGTTTTCTCTGAGGACATCAAGGTCAACGTGAGACGAGGGAATCGCCTTTGTTTGCTCTTTGAGGGACGTTTGGTGGGATGTGATTGGTTGCCTTTTTTCTTCGTTGGTTTCTTTTTGGGGCTTTTAGTCTGCTGCTTGGTGTCTGCAGGAGCTTTGCTTTGCTTTTGTCCTTGTTTGAGCTTTCGCTTGCGCCCTTTGACCCCTCTCCTCTTTCCTCCATCTTCCTCCCTTTTGCCTTCCTCCTCCTCCTCAGTACCCTTGACCTCCCCCTCACCTCTCTCCTCTTCGGGCAGACCTCTCTCGCCGGATTCACGGCTCTTCCTGCTTTTCCCCTTTTTCCCAGTTTTTAATTGCTCCGGTAATATTCCGCCCAGGAGGCCCTTCGCTGCCGCCCTTGCCAGCACGTCCTGCACCGTCTCCACCATGGTGGGATCAGCCTGAAAGTGCAAGGGCAGAGTAAGATTGGATATGAAGCTATCAACACATTAAAAACTACAGGTCTCAAGGGGAACTCAGCAGCCAGGAGATCTGTGCAGGCTGCAGAGGTGCAGTCATAAACTGACCCTGCAGAGGAGGAGGAGGCGACATCGCACAAGGGCTGAAGGCTTTTAACATTCCCACAGAGCAAAGTGTGTGTAAAGGCAGGGAAAACATATATCTGATATTTTATAGCTGTGTTTTCAGCTCCACGTGACTCTGTTTGCTGAATTCACACTTCTGATTATCTATGTGCCTGATCCCAAAGTGGTGAACTGAACCAGTAACCTCGTAGCCACACAGATCTCAAGTTAACACTGGATTTTGTCAGAGCTTCTTGTGGTGGTTCATTCATCAGGCACATGAGTATCTGTAGTACTTTATAGTTTTCCAATTATTCCGCTCAAAACTAAAAGTATCGGTGGGGTTCACCCTCACAGGGATCACAAGTGTCCGCTCTAACAAACCAGTCCAACCAGTCAAATTTCATTCTGGACCAAAGTGTTAAACAGACACTCACACTGAGTCGCACTGGAAGCAGGGACACAACCCTGGACAGGAGAAGGGACAGAAGTCTTTTTATGCCCATGTGTTATTCAAGGAGCTCAAAGTGAAAATTAAGTTGAAGTAATTTAAAGCTGAAAACAAGCTGCAGTGAACACACTCATAGTGTGTACATATGCACAACAGTAAATGATGTCATCATCTCCGAAAACATTTGAGAGTAGAAGTCTCCTGAAAGCCTCCCCTGTCCTCCTGTCTCTGTGTCCTCTTCCCTCTGTGTCCTCCTGCTTCTGTGTCCTCCCCCCTCTGTGTCCTCCCCCCTCTGTGTCCTCCTCCCTCTGTGTCCTCCCCCCTGTGTGTCCTCCTGCTTCTGTGTCCTCCCCCCTGTGTGTCCTCCTGTCTCTGTGTCCTCTTCCCTGTGTGTCCTCCTGTCTCTGTGTTCTCTTCC
This sequence comes from Platichthys flesus, assembly GCF_949316205.1. Classification (NCBI taxonomy): domain Eukaryota; kingdom Metazoa; phylum Chordata; class Actinopteri; order Pleuronectiformes; family Pleuronectidae; genus Platichthys; species Platichthys flesus. The sequence continues at coordinate 17,007,015 of NC_084949.1, forward strand.
CTCTGTGTCCTCTTCCCTCTGTGTCCTCCCCCCTCTGTGTCCTCCTCCCTCTGTGTCCTCTTCCCTCTGTGTCCTCCTGCCTCTGTGTCCTCCTGCCTCTGTGTCCTCCTCCCTCTGTGTCCTCCTCCCTCTGTGTCCTCTTCCGTCTGTGTCCTCTTCCCTCTGTGTCCTCCTGCCTCTGTGTTCTCCTGCCTCTGTGTCCTCTTCCCTCTGTGTCCTCCTCCCTCTGTGTCCTCCTGCCTCTGTGTCCTCTTCCCTCTGTGTCCTCTTCCCTGTGTGTCCTCCCCCCTGTGTGTCCTCCTCCCTCTGTGTCCTCCTGCCTCTGTGTCCTCCTCCCTCTGTGTCCTCTTCCGTCTGTGTCCTCTTCCCTCTGTGTCCTCCTGCCTCTGTGTTCTCCTGCCTCTGTGTCCTCTTCCCTCTGTGTCCTCCTCCCTCTGTGTCCTCCTGCCTATGTGTCCTCCTGCCTCTGTGTCCTCTTCCCTCTGTGTCCTCCTCCCTCTGTGTCCTCCTGCCTATGTGTCCTCTTGCCTCTGTGTCCTCCTCCCTCTGTGTCCTCCTCCCTCTGTGTCCTCCCCCCTCTGTGTCCTGCTAATGCATCTTTTTAATGTCTTATTTCTGTCATTTATAACTAATCTATTCTAAAACAAATTACGCTGTCATAAAGTGCTTATTATAAAGTGTGATCAACTAATCCAGACTAGAAACTATATAAATACAGACGACTTATAAATGTAAATGCTGAATTTGTCCAACACCAAATATCCCATCAGCCTAATTTCAAATCTTAGTGTCTCTGTGTCATTTGTTATCTTTTCGTTCAGGTTGCCAAAGTTAACATTGATGTGAGTCAGTTTTGTCTTTGTTTTCTCAAAGAGCGACTTCAGAGGGGCCTCCTTGTTGCTCTTCCTGTCTCTCCACACTGCCACGTATCTGTGTCCCGTCCCCTCGTCCAGCGGGGCAGGGTGACGAGTGGATCCATTCATCTCAGCGGCAGTGAACCACCTCAGACGTGTCTCTGTAACGGAACCTGCTGCTCTCATGTGACCCGATTCACTGAGGGACTGAGCGTGGATCTGATTCTACATGAGTTTTTCAATTTTGAATTACTGCACTGCAACCTAGGTTAGGATCTGTGGCTGGGTCTATGTATTTGTGTGTTTTGGAGAGATGTGAACACACACACAAACACACACACACACACACACACACACACACACACACACCCTGGCACATTCCCCTCTCTGCACCATTTTATTTTTTCGGGCTGCAGGGGATCAAACGAGCAGCATCTCATTTCCTTCTGTTGTATTTTTCTCCTTTTTTATGACTGGAGCAGGAGGGAAGGAGGAGGAGGGGGCAAATAGATGGAGCAAGAAAGTGATAGCAACAAGACTGGATGGAGGGAGAGAGGAATGGAGGGATGGAGGGATGGAGGGATGAAGGGAGGGCTGGACAAATTATACAGAGAATTATCAATCCATCTTTGCTCTGAAGTCTGACGTATATCAAATTTAACTTGTCTCTTTTTTATGAAGTATTGGAATAATGCTGCAGTGTTTCAGGGATCGTGTGTGTGTGCTTGTGTGTGTGTGTGCTTGTGTGTGTGTGCGTGTGCGTGTGTGCGTGTGCGCGTGCGTGCGCAGACGAGCAGAGCCGACTGACCTCCCAGCAGACAGAAAGTAAAATAGTGCAGCCTCAGCACTACTGGTCTTGTCGCAAAGCAATCACAGGCACACACACACACACACACACACACACACAGACAGACACAGCCCTCTGCCCCCCCTCCCCCCTTCATCTCCATCTCCATCTCCAGACAGAACCTTGTCCTTCCTCTACATCTCTCTCTTGTCTCCTCGTCCCCCCCCCCCCCCCCCCCCCCTTCGCAGCTCTCTCACCTGTCGGGACAGCCTGGCCACGAAGCAGCCGTTGGTGACCTGAGAGGGTTCGAGTCTGAAGAACTTGGATTCGGTGGCGTCTCCCGACTCGGAGTCAACCGGGAAAATTGGACCGTTCACCCTGAGGAAGGAGAAGAGGAGCAGCCGAGAGTGGAGAGATGTTAAAAAGATCTAACATTAGTTCATCATGGCTGTCGAGGTGGTGCTCCACACCAGAGAGGACAGGCTCAGGACATTACACCAAGATACCGTGAATCCTTTTCACAATCATATTACAAAACGTTTTGAAATCTACGCCCGGACTTTTCATCTAGCGCCACCTCAAGGTGGAGGCTTGTCTTCCAGGATGAATTATACTGATTGAATAACAGTTTTTCTAAATCTGGTGCCATCACTCGGTCAAATCCTCCACTGACTGACCACATGCAACACTAATGACATTGTGTTTTTATATTGTGCCAATTAGCATCAATTATCATACAAACACGCTAAACGAAGATTGTGAACACAAACCAGTGACTATAAAGATGGAGGACGCTTCTCCTCTTCCTCCCAGTGTAAAACGATGGAGCCATATTATGAACGCTGCCATCTTGTGGTCTAGACCTCATTTGGAGTTTACGCACCAATACATGGTCTCGACTAATCGCGAGTAATTCTCAGCCGTCAATCATGACATTCAACACAGGTTTTTATAGATAAGAACAACCTAAAATTACAAAAAAACATCTTTTAGGGGGGAAACATGGTTTGTCACATTTGTTGAAAAAGTGTAATATTTGCAGTTTTAAATTGAATGACAGTGATAATCTTTCAGTTGAGACATAATTGTGATAAACAACACTTTTCTATACATTTTGCTATAGAGTCCAATAACGTGTGTAACGGGTGACTCTACATGGTGGCTTTCTTCTCACAGGTTCTTCTTCATGTCTTCCTCCTTCTTGTATTTAGCAGGCGAGTGGCTGCTCTTCATTTCTTTTGGTGCAGACTCGTGGCAGCTCTCGTACACACCCACAGCCTGCTGCTGGCTCTGTGTTTTCCTTTGAACAGGTCGTGGAACACCCAGGTGAAACAGCTGCCGCTCTCCTCGCTGCACGTCACTGAGCTGATAGACGAGCGAGTGCGACCAAAAGTAATGACGCTCGGATTTCTTCAGAAGCGGCTGATTGTGGAGAAGCAGGTGGGAAACCGAGTCTGAAATTCTCTCCACCCCATTTACCCCAAGTGTAGGATTAACTACAGTCCCCATGGCAACGGCAGCTGATCCGTTACACCACACACACACACACACACACACACACACACACACACACACACACATACATACACACACACAAGGACATCGATTCATACTCACACTTAAACACAGACTTTCACAATACACGCTTTCACCACACTCTGCAGGAGGAGACTGGTTTTCTAAAAGATACCTGATGTCACCAGTCCTGCAGTTTGATTTCACACAGCAACCAGTGTGACAGTGAGATAGAAACCACCACCATAGGGTTATCAGCAATTTACAAGTTGTTACATTTGCTTAAAGCCAACAGGTTATGATTTGTATATAAAAACCATAAAATAAGTTTTTAATAATCAGGTGTGTCTGTGTGTCTCAGTGATGTTAGTGAAGGAGGCGGACAATCTGTTTTATGTCTCTAATATCTAATTGTGCTATTTTAAAAAACCCCAAAGTTTTCTGTTTTGCCTGAAGAGGAAACAGTTCACACATACATTTCTCGTCACTGTTGTTGTTTGAGCCTGTGGACAAGTCCTGAAAAGTGTGACTGCATAGTTAAATACTTAATGGACAGAAACCCAAAACACACACAACGCACAAAGAGAGAGCTGTGTGTGTGTGTGTGTGTGTGTGTGTGTGTGTGTGTGTGTGTGTGTGTGTGTGTGTGTGTGTGTGTGTTACCTGAAGGGCAGCAGTTTGGGGTGAGTGTGTGTTTTGTTTAACACTCTTTTCACCAGCTGTTCGTTCTCCTCAGGATAAACTGAACGTGAGCAGTAAACCACCGTCTGCACCTTCGGGACTGACAGATGGAGAACAGGAGAGAGTGAAATGAGTGAAAAACAGAATCAATTCTGCTGACATCTTATTATCGGGCCATTGTGTAGTATACAAGAGACAGACACGTGTGTTAATGTGGATTATGTGTGTGTGTGTGTGTGTGTCTGTGTGAATGTGTGTGTGTGTATGTGTGCTCCACTCACAGGTCAGGGTGTGCGCTAACAGTCGTGCCTGCTGGGCGGCCATCATGTGTATCTTCCGTTGGGCTACAGAACCGTGAGACAAGTCTGACAGCAGATCCCATTCTGTCCATAGAATAAAATCATTTAGCTATTTTTTATCTCATATTAGACATTGAATGCAATGACAATGACTTTGCATATAATTAGACACATTTTTAGAATTATTTATTTTGTGTTTGTTAATTTTTTTGGACTCTCTCTCTCTTATTCACTTTGTAATACTAATTTTCCATCTCTGCTCTACGTCCTCTCTCCTCCTCCTTTTAAGGCCTATAGTTAAATGGCTGCATTTATATTCTCCACTCCCAATACGTCCACAAGGGCAGATGGCTGTGGGAGATGTAAAATGCCTGATATACAGTTATGGTCTAATTTGTGTTTAAAAGTCTGGGCTCCCTAGTAAGTCAGTTCTCTATAACGCCTCTTTGACAGCTCGCAAATATGCTCCTCTGGGTCGGATCAGATCAGTTGTGTTTGAGTTCATGGTGAACGTCCGAGACCAGTTTGGATCATGGTCCCATTGGTTGCATGGTATTACTGTGTAACTGGACTGATGAATTTCTTCCACCATGATGCTTAACATTTGGAACATGATGTCTTTTTATCTCTTGGGTCAGAGCAGGTATGGGATGTTTAAGTTCTCTGGGGGATTCAGCACTTGTAGTTTCATCCCTTCTTCCCTCAAAGTGCATACTTCCATGTTCGCTGTGTATGGTGGGCACGGGGTCGTTGAGGGCGGAGGACGAACACTGAGGTAGGACCATGATGACCTTCAGACGCTGGACGGAGGCGTCCCACTCGCTCAGACCACTGAATGCCTCCGACAGGATCCGCACATCTACAGTGGGATGATGGTGGGATATCAATTTGATTTGGATTCACCAGACCCTTTTATGTCAAATCCTTTCCTGTGTCCTCGTCACTCACTCTTGATGTCCATGTCTCCGAGCAGGCCCTGAATGTCCTCCAGCTGAGAGGACGTGTGATCAGCACCACACAGCAGCACTCGGCCCGAGCGGGCGGAAGCCACCACGGCCACGTGAGCCACAGTCACAGCCGAGAAAGACCCCACCACCAGGACGTCACCGTTATCAAACAGCAGGGGGCGTAACACGCTCACCGCCACACACACGCTCCTGTCCTGTAGAGACAAACACACACACGCAAACATGCAGAGATGCTCACATGTTACATAACGAAAGTGCAGTAGGAGGCAAACTTCCCTTTTTAAACTCCATTACACAAAATACACAACTTTAAACTTCACATGAACTGGAGTTACAGTTGTGAGGCCCCACTCATGACACTAGGATTAGACCATTTACCAGCATATTAAATTATTGATCACGTTTCCCTTCTGATGATATTTGATTAGGAAACTTCCAGTGAGCATTTCGGGTTCTTTTGACTCTTTAAACACAATAATTCAACATGACCTTATCTTACAGAGGTGGTGGACTCCAGTGAAGTGGACGCAGACACAACAGATGTCCTTGATGTTTCATAAGCAAAGGTAACATGTGTATTCTTATGTTTTCACGTTTTTTCTTTAAATCTACTCATTCGGATTATATTCAATATGTTGACCTCCCATAAAAGATAAAGTTGTTGACGGTCTTGATTATGGTGAAGTAACTCATTATGCAAACATCTCTTTGGGATATTTGGGCTTAATTTCTTGATAGTGGGAGGAAGTGGAAATGCATCGTTCACCTTTAAATACAGTCTAAGGTGTAACTTTTTATTTCATTATTGCCCATTTGTCCAGGACTCACTGGCAGAAGAGACATTGTAGCCTATCTCAATGGGACCAATTTAATACAGGGTGAATAAAATAAAATACCTTCCCTCAGAAAATGGTGGCAAGGCTTCTACCCCAGCAACATTCACCCATCAGTCGCTGGCTGTCTTCAAACACGTGCTCCTGACAGAGGGAGGCACGTTCCTCGTCCGGGAAACCTGTTTTGTTTCTTTTGAACCTATTTTTAGCTCCGTGGCACAGATCTACCTGTATGTTCAGGACATGTGCTGCAGTGAGGCTGCTGTGCTGGAGCCGAGCGACAAGCTGCCAGGAGAAGACGAGCGTGTCGGGACAGAGCGAGTCCCGGCAGAACGCCAGGTCCTTCAGGTCGGTCAGGTCTTCGGCTTCACACAAGCCCGCCACCTGCAGCGCTTCACACACTTCTTCCACACTATGGAAGACAAGATTGTATTTGACCCACAAACATCTCCATCTATAGGATATTTACAGTGACCTTTTTTATCGACAGGAAAAGACCTCAGGAGCATTTTTGCATGTGCTGCTGTGCACCGTGTAATCCCAGCAGATTAATACCCACACAGACTGATGGAGTGTTGAGTGTGTAGCAAACAAGTGGAAAACCAGAAAATGCACAAACAAACACGTCTATGTCTCAATCCCGGCACTTTGATGGCAGGTGGAACGATTTAACAATTTTCTGAACAATATGTTTTCCCCTCCAAGCAAAGAGCAGATTGACTGTGAGCTCTGGTACCTGCTCTTCAGCGTGTTGACCCACGCGAACAGGGGCAGACGATTGGCTCGGTGCTGTTTGGTCCTGACGGGATCAGAAAGAAAACAGGAGACGCTCTGCAGATTCAGTCTCACCCTGCACCGAGCCAGAGATGCTGCCAGCTTGGTCTTACGCCTGTGATAAAGGAACATAATTAACATTGAGCTGATGAAACATTCATAGAGCAGCAATACAACACATCTACGACCTCTACACACACACACACACACACTTACTTGTACAGATTCCTCTCCAGCTCCCTGACTTCCTGTAGAGGCTCCTCCAGCTCCGTTGAGGTTTGTTCACGCATCGTGAACTTTCGGTCCTGGAAGTCGAACAGCATCACCATCGCCAGGGGCAACAAGTCAGCTGACTGCAAAACATGGACGATTACATTATTGACGTCATTATAACTGTGAGTCGTCATCACAATCAATAAGTTCTTCATCGATATTTGACATCATCTTCATCGATATTGCCATCGTCCCATTCAAACCAGCATTAACTGGTTGATTAGGTCATTTGGGGGCATCAGAGACTTATTCTTCTATTCGCCTTCAGAGGATACAGACATTCTCCTTCATTCATAATGGTTTTTCTGGACATCTGATGAGTTTTCTCCTCATCGCCTCCTTGGACTCCTCTCCTATAAGGGCTGGGGAGGAGGAGTGCTGAAACCTGCTGCTTGTACCATCTGGAACCCGAGCTGATTGGAGCTGTGAGACTGATCCACAGCATTAAAGCCAAAATAAGGAGTTGAACGATGCTGAACACGCTCAGTAGAGCTGAGGGTAAGTGCGGAGTCACGTGATCATTCTCTGTTCATATGCAAGAAGTCAAGTGATTCATTGATAACATAAAAGTATTGATTATAATCACCTCGGGGAAAAGAAAAGAGCAAATCTTTTATCAGACTTTCCTGTCTATGCTTTATGGCTTCTCTGTCCCTTCACCTGTGTGTGTGTGTGTGTGTGTGTTGTGTGTGTGTGTGTTGTGTGTGGGTGTGTGTGGGAGGTGAGTGTGAGAATAACAAACAGCTGTATGGCAGTTTTTATAGTCTCAATTGCAGACTAACGGCCCGTCAACCTATTCCGTGTGTTTCACCCATCCCTCAATAAAGTCAACATTTACATACACACACACACACACTACATGAGTGTGTCTCTTTGTCCATGTGTGTGTCATTGCAGTGTTTTATTGTGTCATTTACAGTCTCCCAGTTGGAGGGTGCGTCTGTCTCTCCCCTGTATGCATCATTTGCCACCTATAACTGGCCCAGACGACGCACACGTCTGAATACAAATGGCCTCTAACTGCATCCCTGTCGCCCTCATCCGTGTTTTAACACATTCGGGCAGAGGCATCACAGCTATCCCCATGTGGCGACAGTTTACCCCTCACTCAGTGTATTCGGTTTGTGGTCACTCTTGAGAACTCTGGCAGGACTCACAATTTGCTGCGAGGTGTGGAAGCAGCTGTCAGTGATGATGTCCTCCAGTAAATCTTGGTCTGAGAAAAACAAGACACATTGGTGTTAATGGACAGGGATCGAGTCGTCCTCTTTCTGAGACCATCCCAGGACATGTGTACATATTGAGAGCTGCGCATGCTGATTGAAAACAGCAATGTTTCACCATATTTGGCTCTTCTGGTGAAATGTTTCTGTTATTTTCAACACAGATAGATAGATGGATACTTTATTAATCCCGTGGGAAATGCACAATTTTACAATCGTCGCTCAGCAAAATTCAGGTAGAAGTAGTTGTGTTTATTTGACAATTCAATCCATAAAGATTCAGCCGACATGTCATTCCAAAAAATAAAGTCGGTAAATCCGTAAAATAGTATTTTATGTGTTGATAGTTCAGTCTGATCCGGGTTTCGTTTATGTCTATAGTTATTTTATTCTCCTTAATGTTTGATCTCATCTTCTGTGTTTTACTGCATTTTGCTCTTTCATTCATTTCACTTTTTCTTTATAGCACTACTTGTTTTTCCTTTGCTATAATTGTAAAGCACTCTGGCTCAACTCCTGTTGTTTCTGATTAACTCTATGAATAAATTTGACTCAACATGTTTGTGCTTGTGCAGCATGGCCGGATTCCTCAGTCCTGGAGCCGTTTGGCTCGTTCTTCAACCAACTAACTTGTCCTCAAGAAGAAATGATACACAGCCAGACATTGTGTTGTTTAATAAAGTTAAACATGTGAGCAGTCAATGAGCAAACGAGCATTAATTTGGAGTCAAGTTTCCAATTCAATTTAGCCCATGTAGTCATTTTATTCTTTTAGCTGTGGTTCAATCACAACTCTTTCTCTGCCACATTCTCCTCCACTGTCTTTGCATGAACACACATTGATGGGGCTCATATTTTGGATTAATGTGAGCGTCAAGTTTTACAGTGTCGTAAAATGAAAAATTCAATTTCCAACGAACACAGTGTCGAACTTTTGAATTCCCTGATGAAATAACGCAGTTGTGGCCTAAAACAACAACAAGCAGTCATGAGCACAACATGTGGACATCATCTGGGCCACGATTTATAAATGGAAGACGATCTGTAGGTGGCGCTGTGCACCTTGGAGACGTGACACAGAGACGGAGGATTAGCAGCTTTACCAGAGTTATGGACTAAAACTATCCTTTGCTCTCGCTCGGCTACTGGTTCAGTGAGTGTTGGGCTGAAGTAGCTCAGTGCAAATTTACAGCTTGCATGTTGACATGTTGATTTAGCTGTTTGGTGTTTTGAACTGCACGTGTGCGATCAAACATGGTGTGCAAAACTGTCTGTGTGGTTCCTGGAGAGGTGCAGACATGTGCCATTTTCTCTGTGTGTGTATCCATGTGTGTCTTATCACCTCCTGCACAGACCGTTGCTGCACTTCCAGTACCAGTAATTTGCAGCCGCATTTAAAAAAGAAAGAAATGTACGACCATATACTATTTAATCTGCAGTCTGCAGTGGAAGCTGCTATTCAGAAGTGAATATTGGAGTTGACACATGCTGCGGCTCCACTGCTATTCATTATAGAGATAAGGCCGCCTTGTACTAGGTGGGTGAGGTCTGCAGAGGTAGCAGTCGATGGCTGCAAATGGATTTCCCACTGACTTTATGTTTAAGTCGGTCACTCTTCTCTAAGTGTGTTTGCGGTTCCTCGTGAATCTGATAAAAGAAACAGTTAACCCTCAGACAACAGGAGCAGCATCCGGAGTTGCTGCGGTGCGGTCGTACATTTGAGCGTGTTGAAGGCGAGCTGGAAGGCCCGTCTCTGCGTGGGTTTGTCTCCGCCCTCGGGCAGGGGCGTGTCCGTCTTCTTCCCATAACGCAGAGGCTGAAGTGGGCCTGGCTTCTCCTCACGCAGCTGCTGGAAGACCACCGCCGCCTGCAGATAGGCCTGATCTGATGGAGGGGGGGCTGTGGAAGGGGGTTCGGGGGATAGATGAAGGAGAAGCAGGGAAGGGAAGAAATTGGAGGAGGTGAAATAACAGATGAATACGGAAAACACACCAGGAAGTAAAGTACATAAGTTACAGCACATGAACTGGGAAGTCAACGTGTTTGTTGGTGCTGGGGTGTAGGGTCTCCCCACTGTTGATTCAGATTGCCAGGTGGTCTTTTTCCCAGCAGGCCTGTTGACTTGTCACAGATGGAAAAGCACTCGGGTAATCAATATTAACATTAGGTTTATACTGGACCATTGTAGACTGCCAGTAAGCCGTGGTGTCAGTGTGACAGCGAGCCAGCGCACAATACAGGGAGCGGGAAACTGAACCTGCTCAGTGAAATGCAAACCTCATTGTGCCCGTTCGTCTGAGGCCCCAAAAATCTCTTCTCTTCCTGCTCTAGAAGCCGGTTTCTTCATCTCTGCACTGCTCATCTTAATAAGTCCATTCAAAATGTTATTATTATTATTATTGATAACAATAGAAATAGTAACTTTTAAAATATTCAACATTTTGTATTGAAATTTGTATCTAATGGAAATTAATGGACAGGATGTAGAGGCTTGATTGGGTGACATCACAGAATTTGGGTGTTGAACTGAACATTTTATTTTATTATAAATTGTTTTACCAGAACTACAACTACCTAAGTAAACAGAATCACATGCAACATTTTGCTCAATGAGCTTTAAAGTGACATGATTACTTTCCAACTACCTCATAGATTGTATAACAGATTAAAAACAGTTTAAAGAGGTTTAAAACCTAGCAGGTGTTTTTTGACTTCAGGAGACATTACAGTGACTCACATTCATTTCCTGGAGATTCTTTAATATTTCAGCCCCTTTTCACTGAAGACAACTTTATCTGCAGCTTCATACAAATTCATAACAGCAGCCAACAACACAGTTTAGTGATAGATTTTCCAGAAGCCTGAAATCACATTGCAGTCTCCTCAGTAACTGAATTCATTAACACTTGTGCTCTTCCCCCAGGGACATGACAGAATATATAATGTGGAAAAGGCCTATTTGGTTACCACATTTAAAGGGAGGAAAATTTAACTTTAGGAGAAAGTTTCTGGAAGTTTGCTGAGTTTTATTCTCCTTCAGCTTCTTCTGGTACATTCAATTCAGTTTTGACTGTTACCTGACTCTTAGAGTCTTTCTTTTCACAATAAAAGCCACTAGCCATTGTTCATTGTTAAACTGTTGGTCAATCATTCAATCTTTGATTGTAAAACCATTATCAAGGTCAATGTTGCCTCACAAAGCTCTCTTTTGCCTCATAAACATATTATCTTAAGAACGCCTCAAGAGAATCCTTTCAAATTTGGCACAAATGTTCACATTGACTCACGGATTACCTGATTACCTTTGAGTGGTTAAAAGGTCACTGGGACCTCATATAAGTCTGCAAAAAGGGCACGTAGACTGAAGGTGTACTTGTTGGTGGAGGCATAAAACTGCAGGGTGAGGATTCTAGTCTTGAATTGAACGGACACAAACATTATTTGTTCACAGAGTTTAAACGGAGCTCTGCAAATGTAAATAAGACAAATGGCATCAGTCATGGCCGACGGGTGAACCACAACAACCCCCCCTCTGAAAGTGAGACAGTGCCACTTCAGGCCACTGCTGGTAATTGGGCTCCTCGTGGTGCAATTAGGCAGCTGCAGGTACAACAGCATGAATAAATAACAGGCTGCTGTCCGACCCTGGACAAAGGTCCAACCCTCACTGACCTGGACCTGACACACACACACACACACACACACACACACTTATTTAGTTTGAAGCAGTGATGTGAGTTTTCTCTGACATCACTTGACTTAGGGATTAACAACCTAGAGTTTTCAGGGACCGCCAGTCTCTAATTAAAGTGTATTAATGGAGAGAAACACAGAGAGAGTGTAATCGGCTTTAACAGCACTCATCAGTGCTTGAGCTCCAAGTTTGGGGATTGACCAGAAAAGTGCAACGTGTCCAATAAAGCCAACTCGAGAGCAACTGGAATAAATGAATGAATATCAGACAGCAGTGATTTAATGAGTGACAGGGCAGGTTCCTGTCGTCCACAACTTCCAAAGTCCACTTTAGAAAAGAGCAGCCCTGGAAGAAAAGACTACAGCAGCTTAGTGTAATCTGCATACACCATGATGGGCTGTTTAAAAATGCATAGCAGCTCTTACCTTTGTCGTTCACAATCCTCCTCGAGGGAACAACACTGCTCATTTTCTCAAAGAAACGCGGCTCCAGCAAATATCCAGACCCTCCGAGTGTTTTGCTGCTGTTCCCAGTCAGGCTGTCACATGCGTTTCTCTCACACCCTCCGTCAGGGGTTCTGTTCAGGTGCGTGCTCCAGAGTTTGAAATGCCATGGCAACAATATGATAATGAAGGAGGCCTTTCCTTATACAGTGTTATACGTTATGCTTGAGTACACAACTTTGACCATTCATAAGCTACTATCATGTGTTATTTGTGTTGTAAGACTGACAACTTTAACAGACTGCTTTCTATTTTAGGTTTGGATCCATTCAAGGATAAAGGTGGCCAAGCTGCTCACCTGCTCTGACAGGTGATTTTACAAATGTGTGTGTGTGTGTGTGTGTGTGTGTGTGTGTTCATGAATGTGTGTATGTCTATGTTTCTGTAATGTATTGTTATTAACACTGCATTGTGTCTTCATGAGTGACATCATTAAGCCCTCACAGGTGAATCTGATAGACACTGCCCCCTGCTGAACACTGTGGTGTAGTACAGCCCACAGCAAAGAAGACAGACAGATATTTTCCTTGCCTTTCACCAAGTTGCAGTCTAACAATCAATTTTCATTAGCTTGAATATTGTTCAGACATCGAACCATTCCTTTAGGTGAAGACTTGCTACTAGTCATAAACAGTGAACTCAGTACCTGGCTGGTATCCCCAACCTCCCACCTCCTTTTCCACTGATGTCACAAATAAGACTTGTGTAATGTCCGTTTTCGACCAACAGAGGGACACAGATTCCTTAGTTTGTCCTAGTTTCAGTGCAGCCTTATTCCTGCAGTGTGTTAGTGTGTTACCCGTATGTAAATCTACTTCTCGGCCTCTTTTTAGTTTGAGTATTAAGAGTCTGTGAAGCTAAATCTTCACATCCATCTTTCCTTCTACTGGTTGAAAAAACCGCAAACACACAGATGAAGAGAATCTCTTATTCAGCACTGCGGGACCAGACAAAATAGATTTTTGTCGTTCAGTACTTGATAAACTGCACAAGTTGCTAGAAAAGGCAGGATGAGGTTTATCAGTGTGTGGGTAGGAAACAGCCTCAGTGAGCTGTTTGGGCCTCGCTTCTCCGCGGGGTGAGAGTACAGCTGGAGGGATTATCCCATCCAACACGCGTCATCAATGTCGCCTCACGACAGGGCTCCAGTTGCTCTGCATGTGTTGCGTTTGTGTGTGTAGCAGCATATTCAATAATCGGCCACGGTTGGAGACGGCGGGTCATGAGGCCGTAAGCCGACCTGGAATTTTCTCAATAAAGGTCTAATCTGAACGGGAAGCTGGAAGGAGGCTCTCTGTTTCTCTTTGTGTAGTTTTTTCCACTTTATTTCAATTTAACTAAACACTCACAGTAGTTATTTTCATTCATTCATACAATTCCCATTTAATTTGTGTGTGTGTGTCTGTGTGTGTGTGTGTGTGTGTGTGTGTGTGTGTGTGTGTGTCTGTGTCTGTGTCTGTGTGTGTTGTCTGCTTGAATGACCCTGAGTTGAGCTACAGCGAGAAAGGGCCTACACTCTATTGCCAAAGTATGTGGACACTGTGACATTTCATCTGTATTTGGGTGTTAAACCTTCTGATAACAGAACAATGGGTCGTAACTGCCTCTGTGAAGACTTACAATCCAACATAAAGGATCAGGGATGTTGAGCAATAACTCCTGGCTCCCAGTTGTTGTTCCAGTTCAATCTGAGGGGGTTGAATGGTGTCACACACGTTCTCTGATGCTAAACTGAAAAAGCATTTCTTTATGGATGAGGCCTTGTACACGTCAGTTTTATCGTGTTTGAAGTCACCTTCTTAAAAGTGGTTTCCATAAAAGAACGGAATAGACTGTTCTCTATAAAGTCACACAGTTCACGTGTCGAGGTTGATTTACGTCAACATTAGTGAGCCAATTCTGCCTTCTTGATATTCTCTCTATTCTTTATTCTTTATTTCTCACTCCAGGTGGATAGTCTCTACTTGTTGCCATGTTACCACCCTGTCTTTAAAATATGAAAATTATATATGGCTTAAAATTCAGATGAAAGGTAAGTGTGTGATATTTAAAAAGAAAAGCGCAAGGTACAACAAATATGTGGACATATTTTTGGCACTATAGTGTGAGAGTGAGATTTCGTGGCGCTCATTCACTCGAGTTTGATCTCACTCATCGAGACCCAATCGTCTCTCTCTGTCTATCTCTCTCTCTCTCTCTCTCTCTCTCTCTCTCTCTCTCACACACACACACACACACACACAGACACACACACACACACACACTCAAACACAGAGAAGAGAACACTGTTTCTGTGTAAAGTACATCAGCACTTGATGATAAACATTGCAACATCACAGCCAGTGGTTTTATAAGTATGACATGACAGATAGAGAGAGATAGAGAGAGATGAAACCATGTATCAGACTGACATTCAAATAACACCAAGATCCACAGCGAGGTCACACACACAAACACAAACACACACACACACACACACACACACACGTATCATAGCTCCAGTTCACCACCAGAAACAATAGTAATATGATCCAGGTTTTCCTCCGTGCTCAGTTGTCCTCAGAGTGTGTGATGGATTGATTGGATCCACTTGTTGCAGGTGAATAGACTCCCCGCTGCAGCTCTTTCTGTGTCAGTGCCGGGCGGCCGCAGTATCACTTTGAAACGGTTTTCCTGAGAATCTCTGCTCTGTGTGTCTCAGGTCTCTCCGTCCTTTGTGCGTTAACCAGGGCAGGGTCCGAGCCGCTTATTGTTGAGAGACTTTGCTTTTGTTTTCCGCCCTGTGAAAATGCAGTATGAGCATGTCTGCAAGTCTCTTATAATGAAACCTTCACAAAGCCGTCACTAAAGGAGAATTCCAGTATACTGAGATCTGGGCTTTAAATTGTTTAGGGAAATATTCCTTCAATCTTGTTCTGAGGGAAACATAGGAGAACTAATTCCACTCATATGTCTGTGAGATAAATATGAAATCACTCCTTATTTTTAGTTTAGGATGAAGATTAAAGGCACAAAGGAAACAGCTGGTCTGGGTAGTTTCCTGCATCTATTAAAAAAATGTTTTTTTTTTTAAATTTTCCACGAAATGGCCTTTTTTTTTGCTTTCTAGCTGGAGACACTGATAACCCTGCGGAGTCACCAACATGAACATACCCATAGATCAGTTGCCTAAATATGCCTGATTCTTTTCGTCAAGATTCATTATTCACTCGAAAATCTGTGAAAATGTCCAAAGAAACACCCAAATCCAGGATCCACCTATTGTCTTGATTCAGGCTCAAATTGAAAAGGTTCTTTCTCGCCCCATTTATCATTCTTTCACCATGAAGCTCTACTTTTCAGTAGTTTTTTTGTAACTCTACTGGAAAACAGTATAATGGACAGTGATGTAAACATAACCACCTTCAGCAAATATAATAACAGCAATTATTGTTTATGTTCCTCTTTGGCTGTTTAAACTGTGTTTTTTCTGCCTCGTGATGAACTCTGTATCTTTACTGTTATATCATACTCACTCACTTGATAGAAACTCAATAAAAAATCCAATAAAACCATCGTAAGAAATTGAACAATCTTGCCCTTCCCATTATCCCAGCCTTATCTCCAGAACTGATATCCCATGAGTTTGTGAATGATCCCTCCCTGCATTGTTCCATGACCCAGCTTCAACAGGAAACTAAATATAGAGTAAGAAACACGCTACACGGCTGCATCTTAACTGATTTCAATCTGATCTACATTTGACATTGAGAAAGTGGAAGAGTAATGTTTATGCTTTTAAATCAGAACTGTAAATGCAAGCAAAGAAATCTAAAATAAATATAAATCTCTTCACTGGATTATTAGGTCTAGACAAACTCTAACATATAGTTATTGTATGACTATATATAACAACAAAGTAATATTAGGGACCAAACACATCCTACATTACTTATAACAGCTCCAGATGTTTAAGGACCAGACTGGAGGTTCACATATCCTACACTTTGTTTATCTCATAATAAGCTTATTACACTCTCACTGGTGTGCTGTATTGACGTGCAACAATAACATCACTTAGAAGCGGTTTGCAAACCCGAGCAAGTCTGTGCAAGTGGATTCTCACAGTGTAAACACCTGACTGGAAACCGGCGGCAGTAAACGGACGTGCTGGGTCTGTGGAGCCGCAGCAGCAAGAATCAAATCTGCTTTATTCTAAATGAGCTGAAACACCGGATGATGTCGTGATGAGCACGCAAAGACACTGAGCTGTATCTGCGTATTTAGATGTGATAATGATGACTAAACCTCGGTCAGCCGCTCCCACCTGTGTCATTAAAGATAATCTTGTCTCCATGACACATTTTGATTGTTAAAGGTCGTGTGTTAACCACTGCAGCTGACTTACCTCATGGCACAAGTTTAGCATAGCTAACGTAATGGTTTACCTGCTTCTGTATTTGCCCTGGTGCTTGATTTGTAAAGTAAGCATTAAAGTGAAACGTGTTGAGCAACACATCCAACGGCTCCGGCCTCCTCCCTGCCAGAGTCCTGCCGCTGTGTCGAAACGTTATTTCTCTGTGTGAACACGTCTGACTCAATCTCAGTTTCCTATATACACACACTTGCATACACACACACACACACACACACACACACACACAACACACAGACACACACACGCATACACACACACACACACACACACCCTTGCTAGTTCCCTACTGGGTGTGTGTGTGTGTGTGTGTGTGTGTGTGTGTGTGTGTTGTTACTCTAAACAGAAATCCAGCTTCCTCACTTCTCTCTTCTGTCCTCAGTTTGTCAGTTGGTTGACTACAGTCCTGACTGTTCAGCGCAGCCCCCCCCCTTTCTCTCTCTCTCTCTCTCTCTCTCTCTCTGTCATTGTCTTCATAACAACTGACAGTCATCACGAAGACAAAACGCCCCACACGCACCTGACATCCGGAAGAAGGAAGCACCTGGCCCCGCCTACAACCAAATTTTCCAAGAAATATCTAGGTAGGCAGGTGCACTCTCACACGCACACACACACACACACAAACACACACACACTGCTGTGTTTGTTGAAACGTCAAAAACCAGTAAGATACTGTTGCTTACAGCTTTGAGAGAGCGAAAAGTGGACGAGGTGGGAACAAAATGTGAAGGTGTGGGAATGAGAACCACCGGTTGAGTCAGAATGGTGTCGGGTCAACTTCACTGTTTTACTTTCACTTCAGCCTCTCAGCAGGAGCCCGTTGAACAAAGGGCGAGTGCGTGTTTGCATAAGACACGTAAAACCTTCAGCTACCTCCACCTCCAGTGCAGTGGGTCACATCTACGTCACCTTCGCTCTGACAGCTCAACACGAGACAATCCGAGAGGCCGCGAATAACTTGTTATTACAGACAGACGTAATTACGGAGGGCTCTTACATGTACGTCACCATAACGTGAAGACAGCGTGTCATCATGACCTCAGGGGGGGGGGGGGTTATAGATTTGTGAATGAGCACTAAGGTGGCCTCGTGTGCACTCATCAGTGATGAGCATGCGGTGGATGTGATCATGTGGCGACTAGGTGCTGGAAACTCTTCAGAGGAATGCTGCTCTAGCTGCAGGTCTGGCTATTTGCGCGTGCTCAAACACACACACACACACACACACACACACACACACACACACACACACACACACACACACACAAACACACACGCACACACACACACACAAAAAGATTGTCCAGGGCCACAAGAGGATAGCATTTCCCGTCCGGAATGATAGGAGTGAGGCAGATAGGGGGGGGGGAGGGAGGGAGGTGTGCTGGGGGTTTCTGCAGTCCGATTCTGGTTTGGTGAGTTTCAGGAGCGACCTGTGTGTACACCGTACACAGATCAAGGGAGTGAGAGACAAACAGACAGAGGGATAGGAAGAGAAAGAGAGAGAGAGACAGGTTCTTTCCCAAAAATGAAAAGAGGCGGAAGAGGGGAATAGACACCTGAACCTGTGAGGCGTTGAGGTGAGGGACGGTGAAGCTCCAGCAGCAGCAGCACCTTCACCTTCCACATCATGCAGCTGTGACGCTCTGAGCCACGCTGTGCCGTGAGGAAGTCAGGTTTCTGTGTCTGTGTGAATGAAGAACGTTTATTGTCTGTTGTGCGTCCTGGGATCATTAGCGTGTTGTTGTTGGGGTGTGTTTTTTAAGAGTGTTCTTCTGTTTCGTCCCTTTCTTCCTCCCTCGCCTCTCTCCCCCGCCTCGGTCCTGAGGAATGTGGGGCTTATGTCAGTGAGAGTCAGGTACCGACTCACTAATTACCACAGCCCTTCCTCCCTCCAAACCTCCACCCTCCCTCTCTCTCTCTCTTTCCCTCCCTCTTTCTCCCTCTCTCTCTCTCTCTCTTTAGCTCTCTCCTTCAACCCTGCCACCTTCTTCGCTCTCTCCTCCACTTCGAGACCTTGTGCTCCCCCCATCCCTCCTCGTGTCTCCTGCTGTTGCGTCTACGAGCCTCGGTCGTGGCAGAGGAGAGGACGAGCAGAGAGGATCTGAGTCAGAATCCAAAAAAACACCAAAAGAAGAACAGAAACTCTGACTTGTCCTCTCTCTGTGTGTGTGTCTGCGTGTGGGTGTGTGCGTTGTGTTTGTCAGACGTGCCTGAGATCTCTTCTCTGATTGTGCTTTGGGGGAAACTGTCATTGAAGAAAGGAGGCACCTTGACAGCCTGAGAGAAACCTGACAAACGAGCGCAAGGAAGGAGAGGAGGAAGGAAGAAGGGAAGATGAGAAAGTGATCCGCCGGATTGTTGCTTTTTGAATCGGTGGCAGAAGAAGTGACAGCGACCACACATCCCATCATCGCACAGGTTGGTTGAAAACTTGTCTTGTGTCTCTCTGTCGTTCAGTCCTTTCTGTCCGTTTCTCACTTTAATCTTAATGGTTGACTCTGCTGTGTAAGGAGAGATGAGGGAGAACACACACACACACACACACACACACACACACACAAAACCCAGTGGGTAACTAGAAGGACATTTCTTCAGCTGGTCCACTCTGACCTAGCTGACTGCTGTAACCTTCACTACAAGGTTGTGGGACAGGGACTCGCTGTTTATTTTTTTTATGGGGATGTGTGTGTGTGTGTGTGTGTGTATGTGTCTGTGTGTGTGTGCTTAATCGGTTTCTGTCTCGTCTAGTTGTCGTTGTATGTATGTGTGTGTGTGTGTGTTTGTGTTTCAAAAACTGGTTGAGCAGGCTGCCATGTCAGCCTTGGGTGTCCTGTTGAACAAATGGGATTTAGTTGTGTGAACGCAAACGGTACATGTGTGGGTGCACATGTGTCTCTGTGTGTAAAGGTTCACGTCCAGCGGAGCAGCCGTCTCTCTCACACTCTTCACCAACACAAAATGTACATCTCAAATTTCCTCAACTGCAGTTTCCAGGACTTTTGCTCCATGTGTGTGTGTTTTGCAAGGACAAAATGATGAACCTGCTACTGTTAGAGGACGTTAACATCTCAAACAAACAAATTAATCAGCGATCAAAAAATGTAAGAAGTTTAGGTATTAAATCGCATAATGGTTGGTTGATTTGGAGGGATTCTGATGGTTGCTAGGTGCCGTAACGTGAGATAAAAGTTATGATGATGCACTAACTTACTGTTTCCTGAAAATCCCCTGAGGAGATGGAGGACAGGGAGGAGCATGGTGACGATCACCTGTTAAACACTCCTGTCACTGTGTGTGTGTGTTTGTGATGAAGTGACGCACAAACCAAAACCAAACATATAAACCAGTTAAATTGTCAGTACGTGTGTCATGGTAAGTTATTTAAACATGTCTCTCTCTCTATGTGTGTGTGTATGTGTGCGTGTGTGTGTTTGTGTGTTCAATACTGACTGTGCGAGCAGGTTCAACAGGTGAACCATTTTTAGATGCTGATCTCTTTTGAAACCTCTGTGTCACGTTTCCAAGAAAGAACAGACCATCATCAAAAGACAGGAATTTATGTCGGGAGTTTTTCTTTTAGCGTGACATTAGTGGTAACATGATTAGACCAGTTCTAGTTTCAGGAAGAGACACAACGCTAGACAAACACAGGGACACAGGAAGCACAATACAATTTTACTGTGTTTTTTATGTTAACTTGATTATTACACACACACACACACAAACACACACATACGCGGTATATAGTCGTGTCACCTGACTGTCACATGACTGTCTGGTGCTCATGATGGGGAAGCACATATTAATTCAAATGTGTGTGTGTGTGTTTAATAATGTTCATAGGTGCTTGTTAAGGTTTGGGGTAAGGTGTGGATCAGACTGTCCATAATGAATGGAAGTCAATTTAAAGTCTTAAAAATGATAGCTGCACAAACCTGAGTGTGTGTTAGTTTGTATGTGTGTTTGAGTGTGTAACAAATCCATAAGCCTAATCCACCAACAGTGAAGTAGAGAGAGAGAGAGAGAGAGAGAGAGAGAGAGAGAGAGAGAGAGAGAGAGAGAGAGAGAAGAGAAAGAGAAGAGAAATTGAGAGATAGGGAGAACCCGTTTGCACTATTGTGGTGTTTATGAAACACCTGTAACTAGATCTGATCACCCTCTCTCTCTCCCCTCGGCCTCCCTCTGTTTGTCACAAACACACACACACATACCTGAAAAGCACAATGGCCACATTCTTCCCCTCTATCGCCCCCCTGCACCTTCCTCTCCAGCTCCCCTCTGTTCGGACCAAACTGAGCAGCAGTGAGACAAGGGGAAGCTGAAACAGGTAAAACATCAGGGTCGGACCTACAGGTACAAAAAGAACGGGAGCTGTTCATTTCAACGAGATGGGAAAAACATTATGAATATGCTGAGTTTGGGCACAAATACACACACATATAAATATAAGACATCTCATATATACGCAGATACTTTGGACTATGGGGCATTTCAGAGTCATGCTCATCTTCAGGCAGGGAGGATAAACAGTAAGGCTCGGATTATGAGCAGTAATATGAAAAGATGATGTAACAAAATATGTAGAAGAAAGGAAATTAAGGACAAGGAACTTCTGAGGAAACAATCTATCCAGGGTTGGTGTGGTTGTGCAGTGTTGACACAACAGACTGCTTCTGTCCTTTCACTCCTAAAGTCAAAAGGACTGTTCACCTACAAAATCTCTAAAAGGTGTCCCACAAACAATCTATGCCTTCCAAAGTTGTTACACATCACTTTGAGGTTGCAGTGCTCAAAGTGCGGTTGGGTTTACACAGGGTTAGGAAAAACCTTCACTTTTACTTTAATACGGGGAAACCGAAAGACAGTCTCCCATGTTGAAGTCAACATTTCCCTGATAAGTCAACTCCCCCGTCCTCCTCCCTATATGTGAACATTGTGGCCACTAGAGGGCTTTGTGATCTTAATATAAAAATATTTTGTTCAGATTGACAGGACGACAAAGCCAGTGCTTTCCGTAACCATCTAAAATGACGATTGGCCTTTATGGTCAAAATTTGAAAGAGTTGCACTTTAAAACAAGTTGATTAAGGTCAAGAAAAAGATCATGATACAACGCGGACTGTTGGTAGGAACCAGGCAGCGATCAGACGTCTCCAATTTCAAAGTCATTCGTTTCTTTCAAAGTCACACGCTTTGTCGTCTAAATCATCATCCCCGACTTCCTCCTGGAGAGGGTTTTGTGGCGGGATAATAACGTCACGCTACTTCTGCCTTTGCTCCAGGCATCGGTTATTGTTCACTCCACCACAGGACAACAGGAGGCCCTCCATTGACAAACTCAAGCAAGCTGAAGACCAATGATGTAAAGCTTTTGTTGAGAACAGTTTGCAGAGGTTGAAATAATCTTACTGACCGAACTGTAGGGTGGAGGAATTAAAGTGAGACCTGCAGAAGCAACAGCTCTCTCAAAAATCCTTCAACAATATTTTGAAAAGCTGCAGAAACTATATTAATATTCTGATTCAAACCAACTGAAGCTTGATCAAACCTATGAATAATTATTTTTTAGGCAGTCACAGCACTGGAGGTTATGAAGAGGTTTTTGGTGGAAGTGAAGCGTAAGACAGAACAAGATACTTGACAGCACTGAACCAGAACCACAATCTCTGCCTAACCTTGAAGTACTTTTAAAGTGAAAGGGAATACTAGAGTAACACAGTGAGCACACAAACAGGAGGAAGTAGAACTCTCAGACACAGATATTTAAAAACCGTACAAATTAATCACCAACAGAAATGATTGTTTTGATAATGTGAGTCCGTGTGATCATGAGACGTTGTGCAACCGTCTCTCTTCGAGGAACGTGGCGGGACCGACGCTGACACTGTTGAGTGTGTAAACAGGTGACATCCACTCATTGTGCTGGATCAACACTCCTCCTCCTCCTCCCCCCCCTCGTCTCCCTACTCCCCCTGCCTTCTGCCGGTCAACCTTTCACTCCTGCGTAACCCCTCCAGCCCCCCATGTGGTGACACCGCTGAACCCTCCATCCTCTCCCCCCCCTGCGCCGCTCGCCTCCCTCCTCCCCTCCAGCCTGCTCGTACGCTAATGCTGTTATCATGCTTCATTTCACCGCAGGTTTCTCCCTCCACCACTTGACTCTTTTAGCTGAGCACAGTTCTTTTAGGGTGAGAATGGTCGAGAATGCAGACGCATCGAAGGATACATTTCTTGAAACAAAACGTACATGCAAATGTCACACAATTCAGCCAAACACAGTTTGTTGCTGTAACTTTTTTTAATTTTAAAGCATTTTCATCCTAGGCTGCTGTCAGACATGCAACAAACTCCAGACATTCTCTGGACCTGTCCTGCCAGCGTCCGAGTGTAATGTCAGAGAGAGTCCATGTGAGAATACAACAGGATAATGTCCAGAAACATCCACAGACCGACATGTCGATTTCAAACACCCAACGGATGCAAAAATGAAGAAAACGGAAGAAAAAGAATTCAGACAGCTCTAGAAAAGGATACAAGAGGGGTACTGTTCGTGTAGACGAGGCCGATGAAGATGTCTAATTGAAAAGACGATGACAACTGAGAGTGGGCGGACACAAATGTGCAGTAGAAAATACGTCCACAGCAGAATTTGTACATCATGTCCTGTCCCCTACATGCTCCATCCAGGCTCCGCCCCTTACCGGAGTGTTCTGGGAATTATCCATTTCCGTCAAATTCAAGATTATGTGTTTGCACTGTATATATTATATATTCAAATATATTCTCATGAACAATAAGGGCAGGAGGAACAATTACATCAACTAATCACGCTTTTAGTGTGCATACAGATATGTGAGTGATGATTTGACCCATTAGGTTGCTCTCACACAGACACACACACCCAGACACACACACACACACACACTAAGCATCCAATTGCCTGTTCTCGGACAGGCTCTTTTCTGCATACCTGTAGCTACATACAATGGACTAGTTGTCTCTACAGCAGGCCAAGAGGCAAGTTGTGTGCGTCTGTGTGTGTGTGTGTGTGTGTGTGTGTGTGTGTGTGTGTGCATGTGGTGGGTGATTTGATTCTAGCGTGACGGACAGAAACTACCTGTACTACACTGCAGCTCATGATAAGAGCCCACTACAAAACACACCTATGTATGTGTACACACACATACGCAGACACACACACACACACACAGACACAAACTGGAGAGGTTTCCAACGAATACTTGCCTAACTCTAACACTGGTTCAATGACTTATTAGGAAGACAATGATTTGACTTTGTAAACATAAAAAGGTCACAGCAAAATTTGCAATACCTGGACCAGACACACACACACACACACACACACACACACACACACACACACCACTCTACCCCCCTTCACCCTGCCAGAATGGAATGTTCCATGGGCCAAGACTGACTCTGTGAACCCATTCACAAAAAGTAGGGATACTAAGGCCACACACACACACACACACACACACACACACACACACACACACTGTGCAGACAATCAGATTCATCTTTCTCTCTCTGTCTCATCTGTCATTCACACATCTTCTTAATGTTCTCCCACTCTCTCCTCTTTGTGCCCTGACTGGTTTCGGGCCGTCATTCAGAGTGAGAGCAGGTTTACAGGTTCATTACACATCGATTCACTTTCTCAGGATGATTTCTGTTTTTCTCGTCAGTCATTGCCCAACGTGGTGTGCGTGACACTGTTTAGGAGTTCATCTATTGTGAGTTTAGGGGGCGTTAGCGTTGCAATAATCTAACTGCCTGCTTTATGTTCCCTTCTCTCTCTCTGTCTCTCTCCCTCTCTGTGAGTGTGAGGGTGAGTGCGTGTGCGTGGACAAGAGAACAATTAGTCTTTACGGAAACAATGGTTTGGGAGAATTTTTTGTAACTGCAATGATCAACTATGAGTAAAAAAAAACCTATGAAATCTCCTGTATGGTGCAAAATGAGTTCAAGTACCGTAAAGGTTATGACAGCTCCCCAAATATGAAGCCAAATTGTTATAGAATCCCCCTTTTTGGCCTCCTCCATGTTAGCTGATGGGACAAAGACCAAACTAAAGTTAAAATATTTCTGTTTAGGAACTCCTCATTGCCCTATTTTGTGTTTAAATTACCTATTTGATGCTATAAAAAGTGAAATGATATTTTGGCTTCTTTTCGTTCCACTGGAGGAGGTGGAGACACCTCTACACTCTTTAATTACAGTTTACACCTCGTCTAACCCTAACTGTGCCTGCCAAAAATAGCACTACCACCACTTTATGAATAAGATAACATAGTAATAATTTAATATAATGTATTGTATCACATTTCATGATCTGGTGTTTCACCCACTGCTGCAAACTAACACACTGTCACAAGACAGCTTGTGGGAGAGAGGACAGTCATCTGTGCTGCATTACAATGGTCACTGGTCACAGGTCCGATAATAAACGGCTTCGCTGTGGTTATAAGTCATGAGGATGACTCTGTGTTCCTGGTGCTAATGTGTTTTTTAAGGTTTCAACCCCCTTCAAATCTCTCTCTCTCTCTCTCTCTCTCTCTCTCTCTCTCTCTCTCTCTCTCTCTCTCTCCCTCTCAGTCTCAGTCTCCTTGCGTGTCTCCTTGACCTTGGCGGTGATTGTAGCACCTAAACACACAATGGCCCCTCTCCGCCATTGGTTAGTGACAAGTCACGTGATTGTCAGCTGACTGAATTCTAGGCAAAAGGGGAAACTTCTTTCATCAGGAAGGAAGGAGAAAAAATGTCAGGCTGTAATGTCAGATCCTGTGTGTGTGTGTGTGTGTGTGTGTGTGTGTGTGTGTGTGTTTGTGTCTTGGTGTGCTAGCAGAGGGCAAAACGACTCTCTCTCTCTCTCTTTGTGCTGAGTCATATTTGTTAATCATAAGTGGGACACTGGGATTGGTTAACAGCCGTTCCGGGATGTGAGTTGACCCTTTGAATGAGGAAGTGTTGAACAGAGCAGGAGGACGCTCAGTAAGGTTTTCCTGTCCTGTTTAAGCAGAAAGGCATTCTTTAAAGACTGCTTCCTCCCGTACACACACACAAATGCAGTGGGTGATCGCAGAGCGTATGCTTAGATAACCCCAGGTGTGGTTGACACCCTGCAGGGTGCTCCCTCTGTTGGGATGTTGACGAAAGGTCAGCTGACAGAGAGGAAGCAGTTTATCATTTACTGCATCATTACAATTCAGTTTTTAAACTGAGAAAAATCAAATGTCTGTCTTTGTTTGACACTGTCACCTAAAATATATTATCTAGGTTTTGGTTAAAATCATTTAAGATTGTTTATTTAATTCATTTTATATTATTTAATTGAATTGTTTCATATCAATTGTGCAAAAAAACAATATATGGTTTATATTATATTAATATGAATTATGAAGTATGAGGAATAGCAGGTGTACAGTGAGCTTCCGTGCTTCAGTGTGTGGAAGCACATATTCCAAAATACCAGTATTAAAACCTTTCGAGATTACAATTTTGCAAACATTCTTTTTATTCTTATATAGAAACATACATTGGAAATAAATATTGTATGACAAAGTCTGTGGAACTAATTAACCTAATTTCTTAAAGATGATAGTGAACAAAAAGACAACAGTAAGTGATGAGTAGTAAACAGCATTAAATTCTGTAATATTATTGAAAATGTATTTAACCTTGAAACGAGGAAACTTGCATATGCTGCCAATAAAACATTTTAGTGCTGTAATTTATTGCCCTACAATCTCTTTTTGTACATCTGGTAACATTCACAGGGATCCGTGTGCAGTTTGCTGATCTCAGCTGGATGTATTGCTATACCTGACTCAGTTGTGTGCGTTATGTGGGTGTTGCTCTCGGCTTTGGTGGCAGCATGACGGCACACACATTAACAGACTCCTCATCCCGTCTGTGCGTGTGTGTGTGACTGTCGACTGTTTGTGTACAGATTCACATCGGACCTGATGGGCCAGTTCCCTCATGACTTTGTCTCTGTTTACACTGAGATGATGATTGTGCTCTTTGTGTGTAGATATATTTTGATTGGGCTCTTCGATCGCTTGGGCAAATATTTGTGATGTTATACAACATGGTTCTTCTTGTTACAATCCCATTGTTGGATTGTGTTTTTAACTCCTGCAAACTGTTATAACTTTCTCTTCATTTAGCTATCAGGATCTTTGGATCTCCAGCAACTCTGAAAATTGGGTTAATCAAAAGTACAAGACTTAGTAAATGCTTTATAATCCACTATAAAAGCCACAGTAGTTCCAAACAGATATAAGTGTTTTTTTTTATGTAGTTGTCAACATCTACATTTCATTCTGTGGACCCTGATACGTGTAATGACAGTATCTTAAGCTACAGTTGTGCAAATATGAAATTCTTAATGTTTACAAAAACATTACATTAAAAAGAGCGCAGTGTCTCTTTGTCTATAACCTGATATAGTGCATTTCTAGACATTCATTAAATGTTTATGTGCTGCTTATTATTGCTTGATGGTGGGAGGTAAAATAAATATTTGTTATATTGCTCTATTTTGTTCTTATGCTCGAGGTTTCTTCCTCTCGGGGGGAGTTTTGAACACAGGCTTGGGAACTGCTGAGGTGAGTCTGTAAAGGACATTGAGACATTGGCTACGGAGTTTACCCAGACTTTGCCTTTCACACATGCACAACACAGCAGTAGGTTTTCTGCACAAACCCATTCGCAACCTCAACAATCCGCTGTGGAGATCACGTGATATTTCTTGACAACACAGTCGGCTCTTATCAACACAAACTCTCTAGACTAGAGACTATCTCCGGTGTCTTCCAGGTGTGTTACTGCTTTTTCACCGAGACATAATTGTTATCTTTTAGTTTTTTTGAATGTTCGCATCTGTTGCGCGTTAGAAGTGTCTGTAATTCGGGGGGGGTCGCCTGCTGTGTTCACACATCGACTTCTCCTGGATTTCTATAGACTTTGTACTTGTGGGCCAGATGGAGAAAGTCAGCAGAGACGGCAGAGGGTCTCACTCTGACTTCTGCGTTCACACACGCACCTCATCTAGAGAAAATCCGGAGAAGCAGCTATTGTTTGAGATCTTCGGTTATACAAACAAACTTGTCTTGATTTATGAGCAGGTGAGTTTGTTTGTGTGTTACAGTGTTACAGTGGTGGTAATAAAGTTATCTATGTGTCTAAATCACTCTCTCTGCTCCACCTTTTAAAATAGGTTTATGGCAGCCAATGGCCTTCACTTCAACCTTTTTACACCCTGTTGGGGGAGAGAATAGATTACTCCATCTGTAAACTTTGAACCTGCTATCTCCATATAATATGTGTGTGTGTGTGTGTGTGTGTGTGTGTGTGTGTGTGTGTGTGTGTGTGTGAGTGCGTGCGTGCGTGCTGCCAAAAAGGTGAGAATCAGTGATTGCATGTCCTTCATTAACAGAGTCATTGGTTAATGTGTCACTTGGCATTTGTGCACACAAGCACAAACACACACAGACACACACTCAAGCGGGAGTAGAACGGCACCCCGACTGATAAGAGTGTAGGCCCTGTTCTCCTGAAGGGTTGTTTAAGGTTATGTACACTTCCACACATTGTCAGTGTGGTCTCCTTCCTATTCTCTCTGACCCTCTGTGTTTCTACCAAATAGGACTGGAATGTGACATTCGACTTTGTATCCGCTGTATCTATACTTTATCTGTGTTTTGCTAGTGCATCATATTAACTGGAAACATTATTAGCAACACTGTAGTTGTCACAGCTGAAAATATATTAAAACTTGAGAAATCTCTGACTATCATGCTGATGAAATACCATGATTGATGATGAAAAATGAGGCTGCAGTATGGATAATTAACCCCGCCTCCTCCTTGTTACTGGATGGGAAACATGTCAACGAGAACCTGTCAACTACGATAATCTCAGAGATAGTGTCTGTCATTTTAAGTAGTTCCTATCACTCAGATGTTTGTTCAAGTGCAGATTTTTTTGGTAAGTTTGATTTTAATTAAATAGTTGATGCAATAAAAATGCAGTGAAACATTACGATTAAGGCCAATTCATGCCTCTGCGTGGAAGCCATGCTGTACCCTACACAGAGCGCTGTGCCAGACCCTGCCATGCAATGGAGAAGCATGTCCTGGGCCTGAGTGTATCAGAGGGATCACGATACTGTGGCTTGATCCCCTGACCCCAGGCTCAAAATGCGAAAGATGGCACGACAGTTTTTGTCTAATAAATGTAGGCAGTGCACAGCGCTCATTTGAGTTCCACTCCCCTCCCTTCAGTGTACACATTGCTATTGTTTGATTTATGGCTGTATCAAAAAATACCTCTGGTGAAACTTTGCCTGCAGAGCTCAATGTTTTTTTGTTTCAAAAATCAGAAAAAGTGGATCGTCAGTAAGTTGAAAAAATATATTTTTCTGACCCAGATTAGATTAGTCTGAGATGTTATTTAATAATGGGAGGTCGAGAACACATTTACAGAGAGTAACTGTGAATGTGTCCAACACAAGCTCCTCATGACTTCCCTGATTGCTGCCAATCATCACCTTTGGTCCCACCCTCTGTCCCTTCACTCCGTCCCCTTTGTCTCACTGCTTATCAGCTGAGAGAGAGAGAATGAGAGAGATTGAAGAAGGAGGAAAAAAAGGTGGGGGTTTACCTGTACTGAGTGGCCCCACCTCTCCCTCCTGGCCAGTGAGAATAAGAGTAAACACTAAAGCAACCCTGCTCACCTCCACACTCAAACACCCAGTCACGGCCGGCGAGAGACTGCAGCGGCCTGTCAGCACCACTGCAGAGTGAATTGAAAGAGACCGAGTGTGTGAGACAAGTGTGTGAAGTGACTTCCCAAAGCCAAATACGCAACCGCACCTCATTGGTCCGCTCGTCGACATCCGCACACCGCAGATTTGGATACAGGTATGGCGCTAACAATTGTCTTTCTGAAAAACTACAGGCAGAATTTAAGTATTGTCTGAGTCACCCGAAGAAAAAAAGGTCACCACTTTGTTTTGCTGTGTCACTATGACACTTTTTTAGGATATAGTGTTTGACACACATGACCTCTATACTTTCCAGTAAGTCTTGCCTTTGCCCTCCATGTTTCCGTGTTTATAAATGTTTTTGTTAGACTTCATGAAGCCGTCTATAACCGACTCAGTCTTGTGATTGAGACTATCTGGAGGAAGCAGCTTTTTGGCTCGCTGAGGATATCTGACTTTCTGCTTTGTCTGGACACAGTCACAGTTTACCAGACGGCCCTGTTCCACCACAAAAACAGACAATAAAGCCATTTAAACCAATCAGTGCTGGGTATAGAGATCAAGATGTCCTTACAGTGAAACCAGTGGAACCAGTGGAGTGGCATGGCGCTGCATGTGTGTGTGTGTTTTCAGGGTGGGGGATAAAAAAATGCTTTAATGACTAACTGGAGAGGCTGGTATCATTACTGGTAGACTCACAGGTTCTTCGTCATATTATATGTGGACTTTTACCCCGGTTAAGATGATGTGTTTGTTTTGTGTGCACGAGTGTGTTTCTTTGTGTATGTGTGCGTTTTTGCACGTCAGAGATCTGCTGCTACTCATTCCTGTTGGATTCGTGGCTCTTGAAAAAAGACAGAATTTGCCTGTTCGGTTAGCTCCTTCGTCTGAGACGCTCAAAGATACAATTTGAACAAAACAATTGTGTTGACAGACGTGTTGCCTCAGCTGCATATTTGTGCCATTGTAGGATTCTGACACACACACACACACACACACACACACACACACTCTTAGCTGTGTTTGTAGACAGGGTGTACCCTTGTTTGAGTATAAGAGTCTGTATGAAGGTGAACGCTTTTGTTAGCGCCTGTTGCAAATGTGAGTGTGAAGGATGCTGAAAACTAAAATGGGGCTAAACAAGCAAATACTTGGGTCTTGTTTAATATCACAAAATTTCTGGCCTTAAATCTTGATGCTTCTCTCATAAACACACAAACACACACACACACACACGGAGTGGCCTGCTAAAGCCTTTATCACGAGTGTGGGACACTGTCAGTGTCATTCAGAATTGTCTGAAACAATGTCTACTAAGGCCTTGAGCAGGCTAGCGGCATGATTAGCCTGTGGAATGTGTTTGCCTAAGGAGGCAAAGCCCCTTTACAGCTAATGCTAAAGCCAAAGCAGCTCTTATGATTAGTCGCAAACGCCTAGTTGTATGAAAGGACGTATGTGGCAATGCACAGACCTTTCTATCCTGTCATGCTTCAAATTAGGACTGAAACTGAAGCCCTTTCGGTTTATAATGAGTGCTCAGATTAAAGTTTAAATCAGTAATCATCAATGCTGGTGTGTTGGAAAGAGAAAAAGAAGGGGCAGGGTCGCTGCTGTGTTGTGTAAAATGTTGGTGTTTGAGTTAAATCGTGCAGTTTTCAGTGGATGAATGTGAAAGTCCTGACAGCGGGGGGGCTCTTGGAGTAAATGAACTGGAATCATCCCTCGGCGGTGAAGTTGGGGTGGGCTGGAGGCGGTCACTTACGCACACCGTCTGACCTGAAATTCTTCAGGCCAGTTTCACTTTGAAGGGCTCTCTGACACTGAGGGAGGGAGGCCGGCATGAGGAGACTGAAGAGGGAACATTCGGTCCTCTCTGTTCGTTAGCGGCACTCTCTCGCTCCTCTCCATCTGGGTCTTTTACACACACACACACACACACACACACACACACACACAACCTCACCTCCCCCCTCCCCACGGCTCTTCTTGGAGCTTGAGTGAACCAGAGGAATGAGGGTGACAGGTACATGGATGTAGGGAGAGAAAATAAGACAAGGGAAGTAAAGGAGACAGCAGGGAGTTGAGGCAGGGACAAACAATTATGAGGGTTCTATGTAGTTGGGATTATAATTATATAAAACAAAGTTTTAACTGAGGCCTGCTGTGACTTAAAATGATCACTCAATAAGTCAATCAACAGCACCAACCCGACCGACATCACCTGGAGTGTGGTATGTGATGAACAATTTCGGTAAATGCTAAAGACCAAATTTTATACTGATTAATCCAGAAGAGACATTAAATTGCTGGTTATGCACGAACCAGTGCCAGCTTTGTCTTGGCAAGAACACCCCCTCAAAAAACAATGTGTCATGGCAGAAAAGGACAAACTTCAGATGACACAGCCTATGTGAATTAATTCTCCGTCCTGTTTCTTGCTATAGCAGTGAGCAGCGTGCTGACAGTTGAGCTGCCTGAACCACAGCGGTGAGGACATCATGTGTCCTCGAGGGTCAGCCACAGTTCTCACTTCTCTTTCATCAAGTCCATTGTTTTTAAGGCCTTTGGTCACTTGGAGCAGCTGATAACGTGGCCTACGTGTTCTAGAGAAACATGACAATGGGACAAAATGTCTTCTTTTTGCTGCTTTATATGTGTTGGGGCAATGATCAGAGTACATTGCACTGCTCAGCATTTTAAAGAAAAATCTGGCTCTAAACAATAAAGCTCTTGGAGAAAGTCCAAAAAGTCAGAATCTGAATCTTTTGTGTGAAACTGCTTCCAGGAAAGCAGGCTATGCGACTTATCATGTGAAGACACAGGTTGTAGGATTAACTGACATACACAGTTGGACCCAAGGTCTTCTGATGGGCTACTCATTTACTTATATGGTTGACTTGTAATAATAGATGGCAGTCACACAGCCTTTCTGCCCAAGACACTGATTACCATCACCACTTTACTGCTGACTATATTCCTGCTTATTCACAGGTTCAGTATGTAAGAGAGGGTGAGTGAGTGAGTGTGTGAGTGTGAGTGTGTGTATGTTTTTGTGTGTGTGTGTGTGTGTGTGTGTGTGTGTGTGCGTGTGTGTGTGTGTGTGACCCTGGCCCTGATAGAGACCTAGCTTATCAGTGATAGCCAATGAAGTCTAAGAAGTACTCTCTAATGTGATTACTTAAGATGTAGTTCAAAGCAAGTGTTTCAGCTTAAGTCAGGGGCAGAGTGATATCGTTAAAGTCAGCACGACTTGATTCAGTCTAACATCATAAACCTCATAAACCACCATGTGAATTGAATTATCTACCAGTTAAAGGGATAGTTGACCCAGAAATTAAAATTCACTGATTATCTACTCACCACTATAGCGGTGGAGGGGTGGGTGAAGTGTTTGAGTACACAAAACACTGTTGGAGTTTTGGGGGTAAACAGTGTTACAGATAAATACAATGCAATTCAAGTAGATTGTGACCACTTCTTCAAACGTAAACAACAAAAAAAAAACAGAAAACAACATGAAATGCCTTCTGTGTTGTAATCCAAGTGTCCGTAAGCCCCGGAATTCAAATTAAACTTGAAATGAGTCAGTTACACCATGTTTTAATCATAAATGTCCTCTGTTACCCTCCTCTGGAGCAACGTTCCCGTCTGGATCACAACAGAGTCCCACATTGCTGATGTTGTAATTGATAACTATGAGACATTGTATTAATCTGCAGCTCAAAATAGTTCCCAACAAATGTGCTTTTTCATTCCTTTGAGTGGCTAAAACAACAGTGGCTAGTAAAAAAATGCCTGAGCCATTTTCAAAGTGCATATTAAAGACTCAATTTAAATAATATATATAGTTTCAAAGGATGCACTTCAGGCACAATAAGTGGCAGAGTGAATTACGCCAGTGTTATCCTTCAACAAAGAGTAATTAACTTTTTCAAATTTAAACTTAAAACCACCAGTAAAGTGCAATCTACATAATTTAAAGTGAACTCTGTGTTTTTGTGTGTGTGTATGTATGTGTGTGTGTGTGTGTGTGTGTGTGTGCGCGCGCGTTTGCTTGTTTGTGTGGCAAATGATTTATTGAACATGTGAAATGATTGAATGTCAATAAATGTTCTATAGGTCTGGGATCTCACTGCGGGGGGTAAACAGTTAACCGTTGACCTGAGGGGTTGATGGTCACGTTGTGCAGTCACCTGAACGCCTGAACCCTGTGACGCATGTCCGTCTCTTGATGAGCTCTCACTACGGCCCCCACAGTTAATCTTTGATTTAGATTGACCCCCTTTGGCTGAGACCCTTCCAGCCACTCGGCTCCCCGACAGCAGCACTTCTTCCCTCAGAGTGCCAATGCAAACTCACACCCTCACATTTGTAATGCACACACCTTTTTATGCCGTCGTTTATATCCAGTCCACTCCCTCTGACATCACCGTGATTGATTTGACAGTTTTATAAATGGTGTTTCGTTATGCAAACAAATTTAAGATGCTACAGTCTATACATAGCTCTTAATCTATCGTTTGCGCTCCAATCCCTTCTTTTCTCTCTATCCATCAGCCTCTTTGTCTTTATTCCAAATAGACTTTCTTCTTTCCTGTTTGCTCAGTCGTTAAAGGAGCGGAGCTGGTTTCAATAGCAGCTGAAAGTCGGCACACTGTCGACCACACACTGTGGCTTTCATCCGTCTGTTCCCTTCACCCCATCTGCTCTCCCCTTCCCTCACTCCCTCGCTTCTTCACTGGAGGGGAGTTTTTGGACAGAAAATCTCGTCTGGTTGTTTTCGTCTCTCTGTCGTCTCTCTATCTGCTCTCTTGACTGCCCAGGAAGGTGTGTGTTGTTTGCTTAAGTTAAGCTGTGCTCAGGACATGTTCGCCGTTGTTATGTAAAAAAACACACGCACACACGATGAGAGTTACACACATTTTTTGTAAGTCTATCGTGCTGACATGACATAAATCACTGTCGTTACAACTTCCAGTCATAGTTTTTAAAAGTCCTGTCACAGCAAAACACATGAGGAAGTTTCTGGCCATTTTCTCATTTCTGCGGCTCTAAGCAGAAAACCTCATAACTCATTACAACTACATTTCCCATCAGGCCTCTCACCTCCCACTCACATCACAAGTTGCAGCTTATCTATTGACAGATTCCATATTTCTGGGATGTGCATCAAGTGCTTTACTTACTGTGTGTGTTCGTGTGTGTGTGTGTGTGTCTGTCATTGTTTTACTGAAGAAAAAGTACGAATGGATTTAGTTTCCATTACACATAAGTCCTGCTTTGAAATCCTATTTAAATATTGTATATATATAGTAGTATTTTAAAAGTAAACGTTCATGTTTCGTGGGAAAGAACATCCTCCATTGGTTGATGTTATATATGTGAAGTGTCAGACCCCTTCTAAAGAGTCCCCAAATAAATCTGAGGGGTCGTGAGATGATTAATGAGGGAGAAAGAACAAAATACATAAAACATAAAGTGGTAATTAACTACTTTCCACCTCTTAAAAGTTGCTAGTACATAACTTGTTGAGAAGTAAAGATTTTCTTCAAAAGTAGAAGCTCAGATCTACTGCACACACACACACACACACAGATGAAAAGTACCTGCTTTAGCTCCACCCTCGTTAGTTCTGCAGCTCACAGCTTTGGTTCAAGTGTGTGTGTGTGGGTGTGTGTGTTTGTGTGTGTATGTGTGTGTACACGTGTTTGTGTGTGTGTAGAGGAGGCTGGCCTCTGTGCTCAGTGCCCTGCTGTACCTGTCTCTAATGGAGGTGGACTAACACTCCCAGAGCAGGCGGCCAAGCAGCGGAGTGCTGTGGAACAACAGGGGTAGCTATCCCCACATCTGACCTCTCTCTGCTTCTCCTTCCTCCTTCTCTGTCCCTCCACCGTGCCTTTGCTTTCAGTCTCACTTCCCTCTGTCTCTCTCTCACTGTCTCTGGATTATTCCTCTCTACATGACGAGTTTTGAATTGAAACAGTTGTGAGTAAAGATTATTATTTAGTAGTTGCATTCATGAATCTTACATGTGGAGGCTGGTTAACATGCATTAGTCGTTTAGTATTTTAGCGAAGATAATGTTATCTATTGGGTGTGTATAAGTTAAGATAAGTGTTGGTGTTCCTGCCGCCTTGTGATCCTGTTGTTCGGGGCTGCTGGGTGGGCGCCGTGAGTCAGTCACCTCCAAGTGCTCACGTGTGTGGCTAAGATGGTGGCCTCTTTAAGCCTGCTTCCTTTAGTACACTGGATCATTGTCAATCATTAGAGAAAGGTGAACTAAGAGCTGTATCGTTCCATACTGTTGAACACACTTTTCATTACTCCATATAATCTGCATTAGGCTAAGCAGAAGAGATTTATGTTATCTAGAATCATAAAGAATCAAATGCTCTTCCTCTTTCTCGCTGTGAGCAACTGAGCTTTATTAAAGCCTTGACTCATTTGTTTATTTGAAGAAATAGATGGAATTTGCCAGTGTCATCACAGAAGCCCATAAAAGCTTTTTTCGCCTGCTCATAAAACAATTCAGCCCGGTTAATACGTAGAGAGTCAGGTGCTTCCATCAATCATAAACACCATATAATGGGCAATCTCCACAGCCATTACCGGAACACCATCAAATCCTCGCTCTTTGACTTCCTTCACTTGCTACGTGCATGCAGGCGAGGTGGTCCTTCCCTCCCGTTCTCCTCCGTGTTAGTAACCTTTGACCAGTTGAACTCTGTGTCTGAGCTCTAAACGTCTGCATGGGATCTGTTTTTCTGAAGAGCTGCAGCCTTTCAGTATCATGCTGAAACAAAGACGTGGAGTCACAACAGAAGACTCACACTTAAATGGTCACTTTCAATTTATAGAAATATTATATTTTTACTCAGCAAGACATAAAAGAATACACTGTGTGAGTAAAAGCAGGGGTTTGCCTTTACCAAGGTTAATCATTTACGTGTCTTTGCTTTGGATGTCAAGCACACACACACACACACAGACACACACACAAACACGCACACACGCGTGCCGTGCCTCCATAAGTTCAGCAGACATTACATAGATTTGCATTGATTTCCTGGAGACTTAATCTAACCTACACCATAGTTACTAGTTGCCTTACACTAACCTTAACCTAGCTTTAACCTAACCTTAACCTAACATTAACTTAACATTAACCGTACCTAACCTTAAAACATATATTCACTTTAAAATTGATTTATTTACATTATGGGGACTTTTCTAGATACACTAATGTCAAAAGATCCCGCACACACTCACCATTTTTTTTTTCTCTTTCAAAGGAAGAGAGCTTAAAACAGACCCTCTGAGTTTCGCTTCACTTCTAACACAGCGAGTGCTGCGATTTCCTGAGTCTCTCCTCAAAAAGGAAAAACATCAGCACAAGAGCGGACCACACTGAGGAAGTTAGCAATATCACAGAGTTAAAAGCAGGAAGTAGGTTACCCAACACTGAGACTGAATTCATCAACTCTTTTTGACAGAACACAAAATATCCAGAAAATGGAGTCTCATCCTGACTACAGTGCAATTTACAGTTGACCTCAGTGTCACATAGCTTCTTTTTATCACCGAGCAGTAGTCCCAAATTGAATATTGTCCTCCCTTAGTCATTAGTCTGACAATGCAAGGCCGATAAGAGATGGGAGATGTGTTAGAGCTTCACAAGATAGATGGAACATAAGGAGGGAACACTGAACTGGAGGCAATGCGAAGGAAAGCAACACAGAAACAAGTCATAAAAAGCAGTTTTCATGCAGCTACACTGGGACATCTTTGACAGATGTGTTTTTTTGCTGGAAAAGGGAACTGCATCCTCATCAGACTTAATTTCTTCATAGTAAATGTTCCATCAGCTTTACCTCAAATTGTAGTTTTATTTAATCTAGTGTCATCTTGACCTGTTCCAACATTCAGCAGCTGAAAACTGGCTAAAAATAGAAGGAAGAAACGTCAACCTGTTCATTCACCCTCTGTTTTTGTTGGTTTGTTTACACACATTCACATTTTGATTAAACTTTCTTCTATACATAACAATAAATGCATGAAATTGGATGGCATTTTTATTAATATGGTTTGTCCACTGTACATTTTTTTTATGATATTTAAATAATCTGTCTTTTTATTCAAGCAATAAAGGAAAACCTGTTTTCAGGTAACTGTAAGCCCTCCAGCCTTTGGCGAACTAACGTGAACAGATGTGTGTGTGTGTGTGTTGGTGTGTGTGCGTGTTTGCGTGCGTGCGTGCGTCCATGTGCGTGGGAGAGTGGGATATTAGGTCAGGTCAAATGAGTGTGTGTTACCATGGTTGCTTGTCTTTGTAGGGTTTTTGCCTTTGTTGACTGCCTCACCTATCTCCATCAAAGTATAGGCAATCTCATGACGCACCAAAAAAAACACACACACTCACTGCCTGCCTATTGCAAGAGGACGTTTGTTTTTTCTTCTATTCGCTCAGACTTCATTTTTCGAACAACAATAAAATAAAAAAACATTTGCTTATAGGCTCCCTAGGAATAGCTGCTTCACTGTTGTGTGCTTTGTGGAGATTTGGGGATTTAAAATGCTGTGGATTTTTCCGTCCTGAATACTGGCCGTGTTGGAAAATAACAGAATAAGAGGTTTATGCCTGAGAAGCGGATTTCAGATTGTTCTCTGTTCTTCATATAGGGCTGAAGGACTTAATGAAGTGACACACACACATACACACACACACACACACACACACACACACACACACACACACACACACACACACTTATACACAAACACATAAAAAGCTGCACCCACACACTGTATAACTTATATATATTGATAAGAGGGTTGAAAGTCCAACACCATCTCCTGGTGAGTGGGAGT
This sequence comes from Platichthys flesus, assembly GCF_949316205.1. Lineage (NCBI taxonomy): Eukaryota > Metazoa > Chordata > Actinopteri > Pleuronectiformes > Pleuronectidae > Platichthys > Platichthys flesus. The sequence goes on from NC_084949.1 coordinate 17,045,500, forward strand.
GCAACAGGTGCTGGTGTAAGATGAATGACCCTGCACAGACGTTCCCACAGCGTGGACAAATATTTTTACACTGAACAAGTCATAAACTGTAGCTTAGCTGGAGTTAAGCCTCATGAGCTAGCTTGTTAGCTTATTTAACTTTCTTCAGACACACACTTGATGGAGCATGTGACCTAGTCAAACTCGGTGAACCTTTAGCTGGAGGTTTCAGGGTTCGCACCCCTTCCTTCTTGCTGATAGGAGTCAAAGGTCAGCAGGGATCTGAGCAACTCAACAAAACAAGGTTGTAAAACTGCTGATAAGGAAAAGTGCCCTGGGGATTTATAGGGTCTGTGGTTCCATCTCAAGCTAGGTGTGTGGTTAGTTTGTTAGCTAGGTAATTTTCCATGTGATTGTCCCTGGAAGTTTTGGGCCTTTTGTGATTAAACAGTACCTCCTCAGCTATAAGTTTCTTCTTATTCGTCTATCATGTTGTGTTTTCTACTAAGATATAACAGTTGTGGTTGGTACAATCTAATATGAATAAAATGTCTTTCGTTGCCCTTCTCAGGCCCCAGATCTGATTGGATGGTTATGCCAGAATGACAGCCGAAGATTCTGCTTCTTCCTCAACCATGAGCAATAACGCTTCCCCCTCAAACTCCAAACCCTCCAAGCCTTCCAAGCCCTACTCTGGTCCCTCCCTCCACTCTCTCGAAGGACAGATTAATCTCCCCGAGGGTGTTCTAGCTGCTCCCATTGAACCTGCACTCAAGGCCCTGATGGAGCGCACAGGCTATGGCATGATCCAGGAAAATGGTCAACGTAAATATGGTCCTCCTCCTGGCTGGAACGGTGCATCACCTCCCCGGGGATGTGAAATCTTCGTGGGTAAAATCCCGCGGGATGTTTATGAGGATGAGCTGGTCCCAGTGTTTGAGTCTGTCGGACGCATCTATGAGATGCGGCTGATGATGGACTTTGATGGGAAGAACCGAGGGTACGCGTTTGTGATGTACACAGAGAAACATGAGGCCAAACGTGCCGTGCGGGAGCTCAACAACTATGAGGTGCGGCCTGGGCGCCTACTGGGGGTCTGCTCCTCTGTAGACAACTGCCGTCTTTTCATCGGTGGCATTCCCAAGACCAAAAAGCGAGAGGAGATTCTGGAGGAGGTTTCTAAAGTGACAGAAGGTGTGCTAGATGTCATCGTTTATGCCAGTGCTGCAGACAAGATGAAGAACCGTGGCTTTGCCTTTGTAGAGTATGAGTCACACCGTGCAGCTGCCATGGCTCGCAGGAAGCTGATGCCTGGACGTATTCAGCTGTGGGGTCACCAGATTGCTGTGGACTGGGCTGAGCCCGAGATTGATGTGGATGAAGACGTAATGGAGACAGTGAAGATTCTCTACGTCAGGAATCTAATGATGGAGACCAGTGAGGAGACAATCAGACAGGTGAGATTTATTGACTTGTTAGTTTACCGGTTTCAGTATAAATCTTATTTGGTAAAATTGTTGACTAAAACTACAAGCACTTTCTCCCTCAACTAGGTGTTCAGCCAGTGGAACCCTGGATGCGTTGAACGTGTGAAGAAAATCCGTGACTACGCCTTCGTCCACTTTACCTCCCGGGACGATGCCGTCTTGGCCATGGACCACCTCAATGGCACAGAGGTGGAGGGGTCCTGCATTGAGGTGACGCTTGCTAAGCCAGTGGATAAAGAGCAATACTCACGTCAGAAGGCCTCGAAGGGGGGAGTGCCTGCCACTCCAGAGGTTGCTCCTCAGAACTACGTATACCAGTGTGATCCCTACACATTGGCTTACTATGGTTATCCCTACAACACCCTCATTGGACCCAACCGGGACTACTTCGTCAAAGGTGAGAATTAAGTTTCTCTGTTTTTCTTCTATTAGTGATCAGTTGGAAAAGCCACATGGTTTCTCTGAAAGCCAACTGTTTGGGACAATGCACTGTTAAACATATCATATTTCCATCCAACCAATGCTAATGTAGGAACCATGAATGCAATATTAATAGGGACCACAATGACTCATGATGACTAAAATAATGATTTAATCTTGGATGACTAGAATTTCATTTGATGAAATCTTTTACGTGATGAGATTTTGTGGCTTAAAATCAGAGAGTTGTTAAAAGTCAAAGACAGAACAAGGTGATGGACCAATGAATGCTAATCCCATTACCTGTGATTGATTAAATGTGGTCTTTGGGTGGTAGCAATCTATTGAACTTTCATCAATCGTTGTGTTTTGGTTTTTTCTCCAAAGGATCCCCAATGATACAGAACAATGGTAATCTCTCACATCCTTGCTCTTACTTATTCCTTCAATGAACAATGAGCTTTCCTGCCATTTGACAAACTATACAATTTCTAACACCATCCTTTTCCTGCTGCGCTATCAACTTCCATTTCATGCTGGGTTATTGCAGAGATTACAACAAAAATACAAAACGTCCTGGACCATCTGTTCACAGTACCAAGAACCTTCATAACCAAGAGACAGAATAGTGCTCAAGAAAGAATTCACACTGTACCTTAATAAAGGGAAAATACAAACAAAGCAACAATGAACAACAAAAAAAACTTAGCTCTTAACAACTGCAGTTTATGATTATTCCATTACATTACGACTTTATGTTTCTCCTTGCTTCCAAAATCCTAATATTTTGAGAAAAGCTTCCAAGGAAAAGTCTAAACTTATCTTAAAATATTGCCATACATGTCATCATATACAACTTTCAGCATGCCCCTGCTGCCCAAGTCGTAAAACCACAACTCCTGTCATCATATTACCTCAATTGTATTTTAAGCAGGTACTGTGCGAGGTCGTGGTCGTGCTGCCGCATGTAACCGTACCCCTGGACCACGGGGGTCCTACCTGGGCGGTTACTCTGCCGGTCGTGGCATCTACAGCCGCTACCATGAGGGCAAGATCAAGCAGACCGACAAGCCCTATGAGCTGATGCCCGGTCTGGAGCTTGCTGCCTCCGTCAACCAAGTTGGCATCAAACCTGGCACAAGTCAGTGAGATAGATATATCCATCCATATCCTCGCCCACCTTAAAAGCCTTTACTAAACCTTCCAGCTCCCAATTCCTGTATCTCGCTCACTCCTGTATGGTTTGAGGAACTTTTTTCAAATCAAAGCAATGGTTGTTGCTGGATGGTTATGTGCAAAAGGGCGCCCTTTCTCCTAACAGTTAAGAATAATGACACTCGATACGTGTCCTTTCTAGCATGACCAGAAGGTAACTACAATGCTTTGCTCCTCAGTCTTTCCTTTTCCGCAACAGGAGTAGTTTGTCTATTGAGACTGAAAACAGCACTGCGCTTAAACTACAAAATGACTGCGCTCTTACTTGATGCAAAGATATAACATCCAGGAAAAGGGAGTAGTACAACCATGAGTTTAAAGGCCAGCAGATGCCAAAACGATGATCACAAAGAATGTTTGATTTACAAAGAAATCTACCTGCAACTAACTGACTTGACAAAATATTTTCAAGGACGAATTGCATGAAAATCAGGAAAAAGCTGATTGAAAAAAACAGTTGTCTCAATGAAATCAAGGAGGCAGCCATATTTTTTTACATGCAGTGCTGTTGTCGGTCTGAACATGGTCTTTCACAATCTCATGCACTCAATTCCAACTTTTGACTGAAACATAGTTGACATTACTGCGTGAGGCCTTCTTTCACCGAGCAATGGTAGAAAGAACACGCATCAAGAAAAAAAAAGTATTCCCCAAAGAATCAACTTTTTCAATTCCTAACATGAAGTAAGCTAGAAGTGAGCAGTAGCAGCTACTTTAGCTTAAATTTGTGCTACAAATGTTTCAGTCAATGTTGGAGTTGAAATGCAGAACTAACCTGCACAAACTAAAAATTGTATATCTCTCGTTTGTCTTGTGTCTACTCTGGTCTGATCACTTAAGAGGTAATGTCAGTGCTATGTCGACTTGTTGCACATCTCGTTTTGCAATGCATGATACATAATATGATTTTTCTTTTTCTTTGTGGTATCTACTATTATTCTTTTAGCAAGCTACTGTCCCAGCGAACAAATGTAGCAGCAAAGTTGGGAATCAGAGGAAAATGCGGCATTGACAAGAACAAGAAAACAAAAAAAACTCACTAAAATCATATCAAAAAAGAACCCGTGTAGATATATTTTTATGCTCTACAAAAACTAAAGGTAGAAACTTCAGAGATAGAATTGCAAAATGAAAGTGCAAATACTAATAGCTTTTATATTGAACGACACATTATGACTATTAATGTCAAATATTTGCTGATCAGACGTCCGCCTTGTAAAGTGGCCTTTCTTGATAGTCCCTTTGAAATGATTTGAACCCAGTTTATGTCAATCCAGATCTGTGTGGAATCCCAGGAACACCACCAGATTAAAAAGACTAGTCCATCTGAAACAATGGCTGACGTTGTGTTAGCTTGCTGTTTGAGTTTATGTATGCGTGAATGTGTTGGAACATTGGGCTTAATCCACAGTTGACCACCATCATAATCCGAATCACACCCTACGCAAACTTGTGTAACTCCTTTTTTTTTTCTTCTTGCCTAAACTATATCCTTCAATGTCACTCTCTCTCTCTCTCTCTTTGTCTCTCTCTCTCTCTCTTGTTTATCCTCCGCTGCCGTCGTTTTCCTCACTCCTCTCACAGATTACCTTCAGATCTAGGTATGCCTGTTTCATGGGTGCTTGTATGCTTGTCTTCAACTGTTACCTCCTGTATTCTTGATACAAAGATATTAACCATGTCCTTCTATACTGTGTTGTGTGACGTGGTCCAGTTTGTTGTCCAAGCTCTTATTCGTGTTTACTGTTTACGTATAGTGGCCTTGCAGACTCTGGGTGGACAGTACCCAATGTTCAGTACGGCTCCTGCAGCCAAGATGATGGAGGAGGGGAAGGTGCACACGGTGGAGCACCTGCTCAATCCTCTGGCCATGCAACACGCTGAACACAACTCCGCCTCTGCTGCTGCCTCTGGCCTACCTTCAGTCTCTACCCCTCCACCTTACCAGGTCTGCACCATGACACCCTTACACCTTTTCACAAAATCAATGTTTTCTCCATATGAATCAGATGTCACACCAGAAGAGCTTGAAAGCGAACTTTACCAGTTGCCTGCACTTCTATATCTTCTTATTAGACTGATGACTTATTAGTTTGAAAGTGGGTGGAGTTCCCCTTTAAAGATATAATAAGCAAATGTATGAAAAAGATTAGACCTATATAATATATATTTTGTTGATTTCTGTACTTTCATTTTCCAAAATGTTTTCCAAAATATTCATCCCAAAGTAATCCACAATTTTTATCAAGGTAACAGGATATTTCTTTTTGGTTGTGTTTTAATTGTGTTATAACCGGTTTCCCTGTGGCTTTGTCCATCTTTGCTCTAACTTCCAGGGCAAACAACTTATAATTTATTTAATAACCAACACAAACGATGGCCTCTATTGACAAAACAACCGATTGGGAAATAACCTACAAAAAACATAAATGTACATTTCAAAGACAACAAAAGAGATGTTTAGGTTACTTTGTGTCTATATACTTTATTTCAAGCAATTCAGAATTGAGTTATAGGTTTTTGTACAGTTAGTAAATAATGTGTGTTACTGAAATAAGCAGTAAAGTATAGCAAATGAAGACATGCTTTAGAAATCCTCTTATTCACTCCTTCCCTCCTCTTCTCAGGGCCGTCCAATCACGCCTGTCTACGCTATGGCCCACAACGTACAGCGTATTCCCGCCGCTGGTCTGTATGGAGGTGGATATGTCCCCATCACAAACTACGCTGCCAACACAGCCGCTCTGGCTGCTCTGCAGAAGAATGCAGCTGTGGCCGCTGCAGCATATGGAGGCTACGCTGGCTACGCTATGCCACAGGCCTTCCCCGCCGCGGCCTTCCAGCTGCCCATCCACGATGTCTACCAGACATACTGATTCTGAGGGCTCGGACCACATGACACAATGAGAAGGTTATCCTGCCTGTGACTGAGCGACCGCAGCAACATCTCGGACACGTCTGTCCCATCATACAGAAACATCTCATGAACTTGTGAACCTCTATTCTAATGGAACGAGGTTGGAAACAAACGTTCAGCACGCAGACAGTGAAAAAACGACAATCTGACATCTCATATCTGTCTCACCTACCGACCTCAGCAGCCACATGACATCATCATGACAACATCTTGACAACATCCCTGTTTTCTACTGAATGTTAAAACACATATAAAAGACAGTCTACTTCCCGAGGAGACCCACCAGTGTGTGCTGACAGTCGTCCCCAACAATATGGCAGAAGTCACAAAAACAACACAAATACACAACTCTCTTTCTCTCACTGACCCTCCCCACCTCGTTGCTACGGCAACCGGGGGAAAACTGAAGGTACATTCAAGTATTTATGAAGAGAAGATAGATATTTAAGGTTTTATTCTCTGCAGGTCTCTTTCTCTTTTATTTTCGGGGGGCAAGTTTGTATTCCGAAACAGGAACGATCGATCTTTACACGTTGTTTAAGACAAATTTAGTGTAAAGTTGGGGGGAAGGAGAGAAAGACAAATTAATCAAAGAAGTTAAAGTACAACAGGAACTACTGACGAATGAATATATCACTGAAGACAGCTGTCTTTGGATATACTAATGTCTTTTTCAGTTTTTTTTCCATTAATATATAGTATTCTAGCCAATTCTACATGCTGTTAGTGATGCTTTCCGTCCATGGTGGTTGAATGTGTGTGCTTCAAACACGCCTGTTTGGTACTTTTTGGTTTTATTTAGTTTCATTTGTGTTTTTGGTCGTTTTAAATGAAGGTTCAAAGTATTGCATTGTGTTTTTTTGCCTAGAATTAGTCTGCTTGTTGTTATGTCTGCTTTAACCTCTGAAAACATACAGTATATTTCGGTTAGTTTAAAGAGAGGTAGCCTGCCTACTAATGTTGTTGAAGAGTCCCTGTGGAACTAACGATAGAGAAAGAAAACTGGAAAAACTTTATCATCGATGGTTTCATCTATAGGTGACGTCTTGTACAAAGAGATGTTTCCCATCCTCTGACACTGCTCTGGCAGGAAATGAAGACTGAACAGATATTAGTTGTCGTATTTCTCTCATTCGTGTATGTTTTATTGTTGTTTTTGAAATGTTTGACTATTGAAAGGTGAACAAATTTGGACAGAAATGAGACACATTTTTTTCTATATGTTTTTTCTATATACTGGAGCACTCTGTCTTAGTCCGTCTCTCACAGTCCTCCTCCATTTGCCAATGCAAACCAAAAAACATACAGCTCCATACACTCCAGTGTCATGACATTAGAAAACATTTCTTACAACAGTGCCTCACATCTGCATGCATGTGCTACTCTACGTGTTCCACAACACCCACCAACAAAGACTTCCATCTGTGCATAGCACTGGAGTGTTCAGATGTGTGGTATCACTGGGTTCTGGTGAGACGAGTAGTCATGGCTTCCTCGCTCCTCCGCTCTGCTCTCTGAATGATCCTGCAGTAACACTCCAAATATTTGTCTCTCTCGTTATTTCTCGTCCTCCAAACTGTGCTTGACCAAGGTGCACTTAAAACATATTTATGAAAGGCAAGAGATTGCCTCTTTCAGATGAAGAGATATTGAAACACTGAACATGGATTTGTGTGTGTAAGCTGGGCTAGTTGGCGTTTTTTCAATTTGTAATGTGTGTTGGCAGTTTTTCTTCGCATAAAACATAAAATAACCCTAATGAATGTTAAGTGGGCACTTTTAAAACTCTGCAGTGTAGTGGAAACAAGTGTGAAAATTGAACTGGGAGTAACTGGAGTCATACCTCATAATGAAATACAGGAGCTATGCATGTGTTGTATATGAAACACAAACATAACAGTTGCAAGCAGATGCTCATCCTGAATTCACACTCCACAACAGCCATCTCTCTTTTTTATAAAAGAACACGCAAATCTTATTTGTGCTTGCTTGTATTTTTAAAACAGTTCTAATAGTTTTAAATGTTTTTTTCATCTATTTTTACTAAACTGCTGCATTTGAGGGGAGTTTGTTTGCTTTTTTCCCATCAGCTCATCCTATTTTTTAATATTACTTTATACATTAGGTAATATGCTGACTTTTACTTAGGTGACTCTGGATTTTGAGGTTTTGAAGGAGATCATGACAAAGTTATTGATCCAAAAAAAAAAACGTTTTCTCTTCTTAACTTTGCTTCTCTCCATCTCTGAAACTGGATTTCACTTCGAAAGCAAACTGCTGTCAACTGCTTTCATTATTTGTTCTTGTATGATGACAATAAGTCAGGATATATTTAATATATGCATTATGTGTGTGTTGAGAATGAAGTGAGAAGAAAAGGTATAATATATTCAAAAACATGTTTCTTTTCTTTATTTACAATTTGTTTAGGGACAAAAAAGTCAGAGTAACAAAAGTAGAAAAAAAAAGTTTTTGGGGCCAAAGTGTCCAATAGTTTTTAAACATTCAAGGTTAATGTGTTTTTGTTAAGTGTAATTTTATGTTTGAACCAGATGTTGGTGTTATGAGTGGGGCTTCTTATCAGCGAACAAGCACAAAACTGGCCGAGGGAAGCGTGACGACTCACTGGTACTTTGAGCTGTCGCTGTTGCAACTATGCTCGGCAGGTTTGGATACGCGACTAAAAGTCTTATCAGGATTAAACAGCCCTGTGTCAGCGGACACTTGTTCTGCTGGTTCGGCCTCCCACTCAAAGCACCTACCTTTACTCTCTGTTGCCTGCATATCAACCACACTGCTTCAGCGGGATCAACTCCTGCTGCTCTTTGTGTCGGTGGTGTGGAGCTACATGTGCCTAGTTTAACATAGGTATTACCTTTTTAACTCTTTTTAGTGTGTGCCTTATTGCCAAGATGTGCCCTTTGCCATTCCTTTGTAGACCTTTGCAGAGTCTTTTCTATCTGAAGGTTTGTTTAAAAAAAAAAGAAGCTTGTTTGCCATTGTTATATTTATAGTGATAGTAGTTAAATAAAGCATTTTCAAAAGGACCCAGTGCTTCATTTGTCTGTCATTTGTTCCCCGACACACAGGAACTGTATACACCTTGTAAGCTTTGCTTGGATTTAGATTAAACCACATGATTGCGAAAGTGCTACGACCTCTGTCAATGGAAACTCATCCCCGACCTCATACATCAGCCATTGTTAGGCAATGTGGCACAGTGGAGAGAGGAGAGGCGGCGCAGTGTGCGGAGAATGTTTCATAAACTTCTCTGTGGCCGGTCAACTTTACTCTAGAAACATGTTGTGCCCCAGCGGGGAGAGATTTCGAGAACATAAGTAGCCTTCATCGCGTTGTACAATGAGTGTAAGAGGCCAATCACAGGTATATGAGGGTTTTTATGTAATGTCAGCATGCACAGTTCAGTTGAATTGTCACCTGATTTATTCTGTAAATGTGATAACAGGATGCAGGGAAAAGCAGTCACCTTATACATAAGAGATCTGTAGGTTGTTACCTATATTATTAATACCATAAAGTGGTCTTTCTAATACCAATACTGATACTAATATATGCAGATACATCAAGGTCGTGGCACATGAACGTAGTACCTTCTTTGCTGTTGTTGTGTACATAATGATCACATTCACAGTTCTGAGAGTTCACACAACAAACATTCACTATTTGCAATTCTTAATTTTTTTATATTTCAACTTGTATGCAATTGAAAAGGCAAAAAGAGTGTGAAAAAAATATAGGCTTATAGTTTGGCAAATCATAAGTTGCCTTATTTATCCGGAAGCAGCTTATACATAACAGCAAAAATAATCACAACTAATCGTCAACACTACTATCAGCTTTTCTGGCACTGGTATTTCCTAATATTGGACCCTAAGCCTAATTTCAAGCGATTGTCTACATGATGGTTTGTGTCCCCGCATAGCTGTGAGTTTGTGATAACTGCATGACTAATAAACCATACAGACTCTGCAAAAAGTGAGTTCATAGAATATTATCTCCAACATACGACCATTACAATCACATCACCACACTTAACAACACGTTGTCATTCTGTGTAAAGGCAGAGGGAAGTTAAATATTAGCCAGGCTGGACCCTGTGATGTTAGGGTGACGCGCTGTAGTTTATATTGTGCAGGTTTATGTTGCCATCTGGTGGCAAACACACATCATCAGAGCAGCAGCCTGTAGTAGAACCTCAGCTCAGAACAGACAGTGCAGGTTTCCACTGGCAGCCATGTTAGCTCCACAGAACCTCATGCAGTATTCAAAATAAATAAATAAAATATTGGGGTTAAAATAAATGTGGGAAAAATGCTGTGTATTTTACTGATTTTGCACATAAATACTCTTGGCTGTAAAATACACTGCAGATAGTATTCTCACCTGCATGGCGCATTTCCCATATTTTCCATTGATATTATTATTTATTTATTTACACTTCAGCCTATGTGTGATTTCTTTTTTTAATTATTTGATTCATATTTATTGTCTTCATATTTTGTATCCTAAAGCGTAGAAAGACGTCAAATCTGAATAGAAATATCCTTATAAGTAAATGCGCTGTTTAATTTCACCTTCACTACATCTCCCATGATGCCCCGGCAGCCATCCGTGTCTGCTCTGCCCTCACGCGGCTGCCGCTGCACTTTGTAGATTTACAAACAACATGGCTGGGTCTACTCGATTTGTAAACGACATGCAGGGAACTCCAGATGATGTAGAAGTCAGTGGACCGCGTCGATTCTCCCGAGTGTAACCCCAGTTTATATTTGGTTTAAAGGAGACGCAACAAAGCGAACAAAATGGTTGCGCTGCAGGTCCCGGCGAATAAGTAGGTTTACTATAGCTTTAAGAAGGCGAAAATAGTGTCTGCTTCTTTAAAATGATATCGCTTTATTAATGAATTGATCATTAAGAAAAGTTTTCAATACCTAATCAATAAATATCTGCTTCTAATTTGCGACGAACTCCGCGCAGTGCCAGAAAATGTGCGGCTGTCGGATAAAGGCCGCCTGCAACCAAAACGTCTTTAAACCAGATGTGGTCCGTTTCTCCTCGAATTGCAAGTAAACCTGTTCGACTTTTAACGGAATCCGAGGCCGACCGACGTGTCCTCGCGGTGATGGAACCAGCGGGCGAGCGAACCGGGGATGTAAATAAAGGCGAAGAACCGGCAGAGGACAAGGCCGCAGACCAGACCTCGGTCACCAGTACGAGCGTATCCCCGCGGATGGGGCTCCGGGATCGAGGAGCGGCCCGCCCGAGGTCCGGCGTCTCCGCTTCGCTTACTGGCGTCAACGGAGCCGCGGCGAGCCCGCAGAGCTCGGGTCGGGTGCTGAGGGACAGGGCGACGAGGTCAGTTCCGGCCTGGCTGAAGGACGTTAAGAGCGACGACGAGGAAGAACCGAGCCCGGAAACCGGGGCGACCAAGCGGCGGAAAGTTTCCAACTCCAGGCGGAAGAAAAATTCGGAATCTGGTTGTTCGGCCGGAGGGGGAGTCGCAGGTGACAACCTTCAAGGCACAGAGTAGGTTTTTAATTGATCAGCATCACGATTTTTGAAGATGAGCCATGTGTGTTTATGTCTGCGGGGTGAGCTGCTGTGAAGCACGCCTTCAGCAGAGCTCGTCCCCTTCCTGCAGCTCTGCATGGGGAGGGTGGAGAGACACTCACCTGGTTCCCAAAACTTGTCCTGCCTTGTACAGATGCTTCCAAAAACCACCGTGTGATCAGGGATGTGATGGATGATGGGATGTTTCTCTGCAAGTTGACAAAATGTCCTTTTTCAGAGTTGTTTCTTCCTTTTTTAACAGCATGGAGGATCCAAAGAAACCTGCTACAGATGCTCAAGGTAATCAAAGAAACATTCCACAAAACAAGACTCTTAACTAGCCTCTTACTAAAGTAACATTTAAGTTCATTCTAATTCTGTGCACGCGCAGTTGGATCACTCTGTATTTCTGATTGTGTGACCTCGTTTCACCCCTGATGGCCAGCATTATGTTTGATGTTATGCTTCTGCTCCCTCACTCCAGCTCTTCCCTCCAGACGCCCCCCGGCCCAGATTCGTGCCAAGCCCCCGTCTGCCAGAGCCAGCCGCAGCGCTGCCAAGCCTGTGTGTAAGACCGAACCTGGAATGGAGAATCCAGCTGGTGAGCAACCTGTTGACAATGCGCTGCTTTGGTTCAGCGGGCATGCCTGTAAACGATTCAGATTACAGAGACTCTGAGGCAACACACTGACAAATGTTCTTGAGGTTGGGTTTTATGAAGACATTTGGTTCAGGTATCAGCAAGTATGACTTCCTCATGCTCATCTGTAATTAGTCTAACTAATGGGATCCTATTACCTATTCTCCTCCACTTTGTTGCTTCAGATAATCCACATACTCAATGTGATAGACTGCATAAAAAACATTGTTATATTTATATACATTTATGTATGATTTATAAAAGGAAGCTTTAGCTACCTTCCTAAACACTTGATATCTTTGTTTGTCTTGCAGCAGTGGAAGGAAAGGTAAACGATAAAGAGAAGACTGAAATGTAAGTATAGTATTTGTACTTTGACACCCCCCCCCGACACCACTCTCTTGCTCACTCTCCTCCTCTTAGTCGAATTGACACTCAGCCACACACAAATCGTACTTACAGGCATGTGTAAAACAACATTAATTGGTCTTTTCCAACACATACGGCACGTTTTGTGTGATCCGATCACAACTGGTTATGGTAGTGCGCGGTTCTTTTCTCTAGACCAGCAATGAGTTGGTGCTACTGTGAAACCAGTTTCCTCGCTGAGAGCCAGTTCTTTGGCCGTCGAAACACAAAGACTCCAGATTAGGCACTGGCTCTGAACAGGCCCTGGAGCTGCCTTTTTGGAAAATGAGTAATTGTGAAAGTGTGCGCCTCAGTCAGAGCCATGTGTTATTTTACTTACTGCTGTGTTTGACCCTTTTACCGTCTCAGTGAAAACAAAGAGGAGGAAAGCAAGGACGTCGCTGAACCGGTGTTGGATGGAGAAGACCCTTCATTTCCTGACGACCCTAACGACCTCAGCTACCAGCCACAGAGTCAGAGGTACACTTATCTAAAGTGCAGAGCTTGACCTGAGAAGTGTAAAGTCCTGTTTCAAGTCCTTGTTTCGTTTTCAGTGGTGCAGAGGAGGAAGAGGAGGAGGTGGAGGAGGAGAGCCTCAGCAGTGACGAAGATGTTCCTTTTAGAGATGACTTAAATGACCAGAGCTACGACCCTAAGGCTGAACGGTTTGTGTGTGTGCATTTGTTTGTGTGTTGCCACTTTCTCCATGTTCAGATATGATTAAATATTGGCACCATATATTTCTTTGTAGCAACTGTCGTAACCATATAGTGAATGAGACATTAATATATTCAGAAAATAAAACATTTTAGAAATACAAGTTTTGTTCTTCTTATGATCCCTCTGAATATTTTGCTTTATTATTTGTGCATGTTAAGAAAAGTCATAACTTTTCTGGTGTGTGTCAGACAAAGCAAATCAGGCTCAACTACACTCACTCTGTTACTTTATGTTTGTTTCCTGAAGTCACTAAAACATAGTAATACTATAGTAACTACTATACGTTCTCTATTTGGCTTCTCAGGGATGTCCCTAAACCAAAGCGCAGAGCTCCTCCGAGACCGAAGGAAAAGAAAGAAAAAGATAAGGCACCTAAAAAAGAGAAAGAGGTCGCTGAGATAAAGGTAGAAGGTTCAGACAACTTGGAAAGTGTGGAGGAGGAAGTGAAGCTAGAAGAAGAAACTGTGGAAGATCCAGATGGACCCAGGAAGTAAGCACAGTCACACACACTATCTGGTTGTAGTTATCATCGGGACAGATTCATGTCAATCATATGTGTATTATTAGGGAAATTATTTCTTATTCCATGTTCAGTCTGAATATAATGTGTGTGGCTCATGAGTTGTAAACAATCTTCTATTTGTTGTTTGTGTGTTAGGAGAGGCCGACGGAAAAAAGACGACAAAACCCCACGGCTGCCAAAGAGAAGGTAAAGCTGATGTTTGTGTTGGAGCATTTTATTAAAAAATATAAGGACATGATAGGGACTGATGATGATGGAGTGGGCCAAGGATATAATGGACATATCATATAAATTCATTTAATATTTTATTATTATATAACATTGTCATACGCCTCGCCTACACAGAAAGAAGCCCCCAGTGCAATATGTGCGCTGTGAAATGGAAGGATGTGGGACCGTCCTGGCTCATCCTCGCTACCTACAGGTTTGTCTCAGCAACTACAACGTCCCCCTGCAGATTGTTTACGTCTCTCACTGCATTAAACACAGTTAAGAGAAATATAGTTCCATCTTTGCCATATATAACTGAATTTTCAAATTGCATAGAATATTAAACTGTGACATATGTTCATCACATTTTCAGAGTCCAAAGTTGTGTCCTAAAATTGCTTTATTACATTTCTGCAGATATAATAATTAATCAAATATTTCAAGACTAAAAGGAGTTTTTGTCCTGGTGGCATTGCCTGAAGTATTTCATCAACATATATCAATATTTAATTAATATTAATCAAACCAGGTTTCTAGACTGTTTTCAGCCTTTTAATTGCACTCATGCTGTATACTCTTCTGCATTTTCCACATCAGCACCATATAAAATATCAGCATTTGCTGAAGAAGAAATATGTATGTCCTCACCCGTCTTGTGGAAGACTTTTCCGCCTTCAGAAGCAGCTGCTGCGTCACGCAAAACACCACACAGGTACACATACAGTACATATGTATTATGTGTATAACGTTGGATCTGTTTGATAATTTGTTGCTAGAACTAGACAGCATGTAGAGGATCCATCTATACTCAGTTGTTTTGTGTTTGTAGATCAGAGAGACTATATCTGTGAGTTCTGTGCTCGTGCCTTCAAGAGCTCCCACAACTTGGCTGTGCACCGCATGATCCACACAGGAGAGAAGCCCCTACAGTTAGTATTTCCCTGTTCAGTTTTTGGTCATTTGTTTTTCTTAGTTTAAATGTTATAGAATGTTTTCCGGATTGCTAAAAGACATTTCCACTTAATTTTCTATTTCTTCCTCCATAGGTGTGAGATCTGTGGCTTCACCTGTCGCCAGAAGGCGTCTCTCAACTGGCACATGAAGAAGCACGATGCTGACGCCACCTATCAGTTCTCCTGCTCCATTTGTGGTAAGAAGTTTGAGAAGAAGGACTGTGTGGTGGCTCATAAGGCTAAGAGCCACCCAGAGGTGCTAATCGCTGAGGCGCTGGCAGCCAACGCTGGCGCACTCATCACAACCCCTGCCTCCCTGCTGGAGCTGCCAGGAAACCCCATGCAAGCAGACGTCACAAGCTTGGATGTGAGCCAAGTAGGGCAGGATGGGCAGATGGATCAGCTGAGCCAGGAAGGTCAAGTTGGGCACCAAGTGGCTCAGGTGTCCCAGATGGGTCACATGACCCAGCAAGTGAGTCACCAGGTGGTTTTACTGGGACAAGACCAGAGTCTCCACACCATGCAGGTGCCAGTGACAATTGCCCTGTCCCCAATAGACCCCCCTTCACCAGCTGACAGCCAGCAGCAGACTCGCCTCCAGCTACAGATGCCCGTCCAGTTTGTGCAGGCTGCTCAGCAGCAACATCAGCCCCAAATCCAACAACTGACCCTCCATTCCAGCTCAGTGTTGACCCAGCACCAACCCCAGCTCCAGTCTCTTCAGGCATACTCCTCTCAGCAGCAGAGCCAGGGGCAGACACAAATCCTACAAATGACCTTCCAGCCAGTTAGCCAATCCCAGACCCACATTCAGCAGATCCCCATTTTAGCAACCTCTCATCAACTTCAGTCCCTGCACACAGCTGCCGCGGGCCCCCCTCTCCTGTCCACAACCCAATCCCAGGATCCTGCCTCCACAAATGGGGGCAACTATATTCTGGACAATCCAGGACTCATTTCCTCCTCTCTTTCAGCCAACTCCCTCCAGCAGGCAGAGGCTGCAGGAGAGGATGGTGTGGCCTGGGAGGAAACGGGACAAGAGGTTCTGACTGGCGGCTCTGAGAGACATGTGCAGCACGTCCTCATGTAAAACCAGGAGGGAGCACAGAAAGAAGAAAATAGAGGAAGGTTAAGTCAACATTGACGTGATACACTGTATTGCAATGTTTGAGGTAAATGTAGGATCACCAATATATTATGTACTGTTCACCCATAGTCATATTTGGTAGTTTTTTTAGAATATCTGTATCAGGGAAAGATATGTATGTGGCTGTATGTGTAAGTTGTTGCCTTTGTACATAATAGTCCTTAAAACTAAACTAGCCTTTTATGTGAGTGTATGTGTGTGAGTGTGTACTGATGCTGAGGTTATATTGCAAAGCTGTTGCTATTATGCAATAATATAGCATACCTCTTAGTAATATACAGCACATGAAATGCCAAGTGTGAGGCACGTTCCTACTGGAATAAATCTAAATAATTTATATTATGTTTTAAGCACATTACGTGTTAGAAAGCTATAAACAACATCAATATGTGTGGGGTGAGTAAAATCTCAATGAAAATCAAATAGGCAGTCATTTTTTGCATTTATTGTCCAGATCTACTAGAAAACATTAATTTGATAGGAAAAATACAAAACCAACCAAATCTGAACTCACAAAGACTGAAGAGGTGTAGACAAAAAAAAGGTGCTTCACAGTTTCAGAATATGCATATTTTAGCGATGTTGGCAGGGTCTGTTAAAATGATATTTGTGCAGCTGTTTGTTAACCCTGCTGTTTGACTTTGAAGGAATAATAACTCATGTGTAGTGTGGTCCAAAACATTAACCAAACTGAATTAGACAAACACAACTTTTGTCTATAACATTTGAAGGATGATGTAATTTGATAAATCACGACTATGTGGATCCTTTGTTAAAAAATGTCAATACTAAGTCAGCACTTCTCTGATCTGTGATGTAGGACATGTGGTAGCACAAACACAAAAAAACTTATATGATGTAAATAAATGTCTTAACATTTATCCATTGTTTTCATTAATAGTTTGAGAATGTAATGTTTTATCCCACAACTTTATCTTTCCATACACCTGGGGTGGCTACACTTACTTGGCAGGGGGATCAGCCATTACTGCTGCTCACAGGCATGCACTGAGCTCCGGATGTTTACCTGAAAAGGGGCTGTACATCAGGAGTGAAATTTGTCCCAGACTGTTGTTTTAGACAGTCTCCTGAGTCTTTCCGCCACAAAGTAAAATGTCTGGAACATGTCTGAGCCACTGTGACAATACAGCAGGTAACTGTCCATACAATTCACGAGTGGATGTGTTGATGACATGTCTAACATGGTCTACATGCAAAAAACAAGGAAGGAGAATATACATATCTTAGGAAGAAAGAGGTGCCATTCATTTAGAAAATGCAGAATTGGGGAAAACAGCCCTTACCCAAGATATTTTTGTGATAAGGGCTGATGCTGGTGTGGATGGCTGTGAGAAAAACTGAACTGAATTTCTTGCTCTGCCCAGGTGTCATCCCTGACCTGAATGGTCCAGAAATGTCCCTGATCTGACCTGAACAATCTCCTGTGTTCATGTGTGAAAAGACAAGAAGTCCAGACAATTATTACATTATCCCGGATTTCAATTGAAATACTGGCTCTTGATGTGAATGTGTGGAAAATGTTAGTTACTGCCGGATGAAATGTAACTGTAGGCTTGAGTTATTAGAGAATCGACCAATGGACGGTACAACTTTTCTATAGACATGCACACACAGGAAAAATTTCACCTGCACTTTATACTATTGCTTTATGAGGGGTTAGGATTGCACAGTGTTACAACGCAGGAAAATTCTCCTCCCTGCCCATCCGGCTCTGCTTGGCTCGCTTCAGGACATATGGAGCCGCTCTCGGTCCATGTGCATTGCATACTGCTTCATAGCCCGTTTAGGAGGAATCAAGGTGTTACTCAGTCCAACCCTCCTCTTCTTCACATGCTGCCCTCCTGACTCTTCCTCGTCTGGGCGCTTCTGCTTCCCGACACCATCAGAGCCACCTGCATTGGGCTCAACGGGTTCTGCTGCTGGTGCTTCATCACTCTCAGGCGTATGATGAGGATGATGGCCGTCAGCTGAGGTGACAGCGGTCTGGAGGTCACTGTCATGAGCAAACTTGCATTTGATCCCGAACCTGCACCTTCCATCTTTCCTGTAAGACACGCACATCCGTTTCCCTCCAATCTCTGAGGGTTTGGCCTCCAGTGTCAGGGGGACATGTTTCTGCAGGGCGCTGAGCTTCTGGTCTGCCTGGGCCTTGAAGGGGTTGGTGAACACGCCGCTGTCCGAGCAGGCGTTTAGAGCTGGAGGAGGCAGTTTGTTTTGAGTGTGTGAACCCAGGGAAGGAGCAGGGCGGGGGGGCTGACGGACTGCTGGGAGGGGGTGTGATGGGGATGAGAAGGGAACAGGATGCTCTTCCTCTGGTTCTGACTCGCTGCCCGAGTCACTGGAGGCTGAACCAGACTCCAGCAGGAAGTTACGGGTCTTTAAGACAGGTGTCGCATCATTGCCCACCTTCTTAACGGAGCTGGACGATGGAAAATAACACAAAGCACAAGAAAAAGATAACTCATTAGTCCCTCTGTTTTTTTACTGCGCATTTACTTACTCAATGTTTTTTAAATGAGCATTTACCCAAGTCCGCCGGTGTTTGCATCTCCATCGCTGTCAGACTCCGAGGACACTCCGTAACCAACCAGAGAGTTCATACCTTTACAATGAACCGGAGCTCAGCTAGTTGCCCTGTTAGCTCCGCGTCGAAGTAAAAGCGTGTTGATTGATTCGTGAAGTAAAGACGTAGATTCATTTAAACCAATGCTGCTGAACGTATGTGATCATTCCCGTGTCCTCTCCACTCCGCTTGGATTAAGCTAGTGTTAGCCATGGGTGTTAACTGCCGTGATGTAGCTGTGTTTACATTGTATCTACCTGCACTGCCACCTGCAGCACCGGCATGGTATTACACAGGGCAATTTATTTTAGAAAGCACAAAACACTGACCCTTGCGCTGTATGGGGAAGATTAAGTTCTGGAATGTTTCATGTATGATAACAATCAAACAAAAACATGAATAGCATAAAATAGAAACTAAGTAAATCAGATGAATAAAAGCTTGACATGTCAGGATCAAATCAACAAAGACAGCTTCAGTGTTGTGCATGAACGAACGCAAAAGAACGCGCTAATTGAACACGTTCACTTTTATGAGAACGATGAAATGAACGCAACTCAATGCCAAATAATGAATTTGAACGGTGAACACGTTCATATTGTAGCGTCCTCGCGTATAGACAACAGGAAACCTCTCTTTATGTGTAACTTTATTAAAGTCCAGCGAACACGACACACCTCTTGTTCGTAACTCCGACACTCCTGTCATCCACCACTGTATTCTTCACTCCCCTTCCTCATTCACCCTTGATACGCCAACTCATCAGCCAATGAGAGACTGGCATCCCACAAAACCCTACAGCCATTGGCCTA
Organism: Platichthys flesus; assembly: GCF_949316205.1. Lineage (NCBI taxonomy): Eukaryota > Metazoa > Chordata > Actinopteri > Pleuronectiformes > Pleuronectidae > Platichthys > Platichthys flesus. The sequence goes on from NC_084949.1 coordinate 17,065,086, forward strand.
AAACTGTCACGTGCCCCACTCCTACCTGTTAACTGACCCTCGGGACATTTCAATACTTTCTCCTCAGGAGAGACGCTGTCTAAATCGAATGCTTTCACTATGTCGTTGCTCAGTGCCCGTAAACTGTCCGCGATTTAGCCTAACCGAGACCAACTAACTCGACTTCGCACTACATTACCCATCACTCATGGCACACATAGGCAGACCAAACAAGCAACGTATTCCAAGTGTTTTCTTCTCTGGCCAGTGTCTCGGCTCCGAACCACACAACTTGGTAGAAGGAAGCTGGGGTATTGGGCT
>NC_084949.1:17070385-17072885 GCF_949316205.1 Platichthys flesus
ACCATTTCTTCTCATACGTGCATCTGGTTTTTTATTTTATTTTAACGTTAATCAAACTCAGGCTGAGCACAAATTCCTCCTCAAGGAATGACCTTTCACATCGGTATGTTTGATTCTGGGAAACAGCATTTATGAGTCTGAATGACTTCCTATCAAACTATGAGCTAAGCTATGTTGCCAAATAGACAAGGATTTTTCAAATTGAACCAAAGTGACGTCAGTGTGGTTAACCCGTGACACAAAGCGATTCTCAACCCACTTGTCCACCTCGCTCTCCCAGTCCACCTCCTCTTTCTTTTCATCATGACTGATATCACACATCTGTATGTAATTTGTGACCTTCTTGTTTTCTCTCTTTTCTCCCTCAAGAGAAAGAAGGAGAAGCTTACCGTGGGGGAGTTGGTGGCTGACCGTCGCCTGGTGTCTGTCCCTCCTCCCTCCTCGCAGCTGGACACCGGGGACACGCTCTGGCGCCTCCACTCTGCTCTGCTACAGTGCCGCAGCTTGCTGGAGAGAGCCATCGCCAAAGAGGAACAGGAGCTGGGTGGCGGGAAGAAGGGAGACTACGAGACCATGAGGAAAATGGTGAAGGACAGACTCTCGCTTCTCCTGATCAACACAGAGCTCCTCAGGGCTGTAGATGGCGCGGCAGTCCTTACCCCCAATTTGGACGAGCTTGAGGTAGGTGCTGACATCATCAGAGGTGTGATTATACGTTTTCTGATGAATATAAAGGCAGAGCTGGGTGACCTCTCCCCCCCCTTCTTATTTGCAGTTAGAAAGTCCAAGCAGCCTGTTTGAGCTGAAGCTTTGGATTTATCGGATCTTCAAGGAGGTGGAGCACTGGAGCAAGACAGCCATCACCACCTTGCAGGGCCTGCCCTCTGTGATGGACAAGGAGCGGGCGAGGGGCGCGCGGCTCAGGAGCATGAGGAGCGCTCGGAGATGAGAGGGAGACATGAGGAGTGTGTGGGTGGGCAAAGTGGAGGAATGAGAGAGAGAGAGAGAGAAAGAGAAAGAGGTTCGAAATGGAGAGGTAAGGGGGTGAAGGAATGGAAAGATGAGTTGAGTTGGGGCCAAAGTGAAAAACTGGCTGATATGGAGAGAGAGTGAAAGGATGAGAGAGCTTCATCAGCTAAAAGAGACACATACAGATCTGGCACAGAGAGATGTGTTGAGAGGGTTGATTTCTCTTCTGTTTACAGGATCTGAGCCATTCAGAGCTAATAAGAACATCTGATGGAAAAAGGGTATTTTAAATATGACAGATTCTAATACACTTATGTATTTATTATTTCTTTCTATTAGATGAAATCTAACGTGTGAATTCAGAGTTAAGAAACTTTTTCTTTCTTTCTTTCACCACGAGGAAACTAAAGCTTTGCTTTCCTTCTGCTTGTGGTAGTTATTCTGTACATCTGAAGTTATTGTTTAAGATATACTGTCAGGTTTCACACATGCTGATGAAAATAAGAACATTTGAAAAACTGTAGGTTTGAATACTGTGGCTTTAAATGACCCCAAAATGATTATTACCAGGGGATGTTCAGAATATGAGGGAAAAATATGTAACAGCACCCTCTAGTGTTTACATATTGCTATTGCATTAAATGTATTATTTCCTTCCTTTCTTGATTTTCCAGGACAATTCCAATTATGTCAAATGATGCTGTGGTCTCATATGTTTATGTTATATTGTTACACTTTTTGTTTAAAATATGTTTTATGAGCCAAAGAAAGTTATGTCAACAGAGTAAACTCTGGAGTCCTCGCTCATATTCATAAAACAAAAAGAACTATAAAAGTGATTATTCTGAACATTCATAAATTATAAAGCCGGTGATATCTGTGTACACTGTCATGGTTAAATGGTTTCACTTGAAAAGGATAAATACTTAAATAAATATAAACTAAAATAGATCTAAGTAGAGCATATAGCACTGCCAAGGTCCCATTAGATCCAATCAAGCTGCACCAAATTACACACAATCATAGACATCAGTCCCATGAACGTGCCTGATGATTTTTATTAAGATCCATGAATTATTCTCCAGGACTCGAGTGAAAATATCCAAATGTATCTGACATTGTTAAAGAAAATGATACAAACAAGTGGATCTGTACTAAATTTGAATGACTGTCCATGACGTGGACAGTCATCTGTCCACTGAGCAGCTGCAACCTGCACTGATCTACTCCTCATAAACTGTAAAATAGCTGACAAGTTCAGTCTTGGATCGACACATGCCACGCTGTTCTTTATTCGGCTGCGGTACTAATTCAATTAGCGTCAGCCATAGACTCGCTTCGTCTTTAATAATGCATGAAGCTTCGGGGCAAGTTAAAGGAAGAAGATACTGTGAATTGGCTTGAATCGGGGGAGAGCGTGGCCTAGGGGATAGACAGGGTGTTCTGCAACAAGAGGGTTGCTGGTTCGAATCCCACTCTTTCCCATCTGCATGCCTAAGTTTCTTTGGCAAGATACTGAACCCCTAAATGG